>NC_141536.1:26739998-26834998 GCF_021556685.1 Rattus norvegicus | reverse complement strand
CACAGAAGCCTTCCATGTCCCTCCCTCTCAACTGCGCATCTGCAGTCATCAATAGCACAGCAAAAGTAGCCTCCTTGCTCTTCACAGTCAGTGGGAACATGGATCATGGGCCTCGACAGGGTTTCTGGCGATCGCACAGACCACAAACAGGCCCCTGTTACAGTAGAACCACAGACCCAGACAAAGCCCTTGAAGGCTGTCTGCCAGGACCATGGACATTAACATGGACTTATGTGGCAGTGCAGGACACTCACAATATGGCTCTCAGTAGCAGCACAGCCTACAAATATCTACATGGCTTCAGGCTGCGACACAGACCACGGACAACCAGAGGTCTATGTGGTCCTTGACGATAATGTGCCGAACATCAGCAATTGGACCCTGTCTGGGCTGTTCAAAATAGATAAATTTGTAAAAACAAAAAACAAGCAAATAACGATAAAAATAAAATGGTAAATTATGTTACAACTGTATATGTTAAAGAAATTAATAATACAAATTCTCATTCCATTTTAAAAGGTCCCATATGAAAACAGTTTTAGAGATGTTACAAATGAGTCAGTAGGAACTCTCCTCCCGAAACAATGTCTAATGATGTCTTATCACAGTGGTGAAGGATCACAGATGAAAAGAAAATATTTCAACTCTTCCAAGAATAATTTAAAATGCCAGGAAATACCCTCATTTTCCAATTGTTTCCCCACAGTTATAATGTTACTGAGGAGGGGGCTATAAGAAAGAAAAGGGAGAAATAAAATTCTTTTTATTTGATGACTACATTGCCATCACAATAAAAGCAGACTTTTACAGCAAAAGAACATGTAATTATCACAAAGAATAAGGTAGTTCTTTGAGATCATTGCTTAGCAAGTCAATTCAAACTAATCAATAGTCATGTTGTCTAAGGGAATTAATTGAATAGAAGAGTACAGGCAAAAAAAAAAACACTTGAAAAACTGTCTAAACATGAGTCTTTAAAAAAAAGTTTACAGTATTTAAGAGGAAAAACATTCCAGAACCAGTGGCTTCCTTATCAGTGCCAATATCACTATGTCATCACTAATGGTTAATGTAGCCCGATTCTACCACTCCTGTATTTTCACTATTTGCATACTCCATACCCCTATAAAGCCAACCATCACTGCCTGCCCTGTAGCAGTCTCCATCCCCACTCAGAGGAAGCAATTTTCTACCCTCCCCACCCCCACAATGAATCTCTTGCATAAGGTATGTTCTGTAGCATGACTTTTGTGTTTCCTTTATTGCTAAGATACTATAACATCAAAAACAAAAATAAAAACCAAACAAACCAAAAAAAAATCCCAGTAATGTAACCTTTTCAGGAGTAAATGTTTAAGGTTCCTGTTGTGAAGATTTTTTGTATTTATAACTTGATGGTGTTATAGAAATGGTGAAGGAGCTGGTCTCTGTGGACATGGATAAAAACATCTTTGTTCCTAGCCTTCTGTTTCTTTCCTAGATAACAGAAGTGATTACCTTTACTCCTCAGAGACTATTTTCGTCTTTACCAGGCCCAGGAACTACAGAGTAGGAATTGTCAACCACAGACTAAACACTAAGAATCCATGATCCAAGATAAACAGTTCCCATATCCAAATTGTTGCTCTCAGCTGTTTACCATAGCAGCAAGATGCTTGAATTGTATGTGGATGGGTGAAGCAGAATAAGTGTAACTAGCTTGGGTTATAGAATGAAATCTTGCTAACCCCCTACCCTCCAAAGAAGAAAGAATTAGGAAACATAATAAGACAATTAGCAGAGATTTAGAGAACTGAGAACATATATAAACCATTATAAATTATGGTTACAGGGACCCTAACTCATAGCAACTGCATTGGAAAGAAATCTATCTGTACTAAATGGACCTAGGTATGACTTTTCTTATGCCTGTGAGCAAAAATATTCTAGCCCAGAGAAATTCTTGCAGTGAGAACATAGCTAACATGTTGAAAATATTGAATAAAAGATATGCAATTTGGGACACCATGTAACATTATGCATCATTTAGAAGCTAAAGAACAAATTGTGCATACAATATCCAAATGTGATTTTGAACATTTGACAACTCTAGTTACCTTTATTGAAATTCAAAGGAGGAAAGTATAAGCACTTTAAGAATTTATAGTAGCGAACCATTACTGTACAGAATCCAGTGGCCATTTCTGGTGGAATTTAGGGTCATGGAGGTGTAGGAGAAAAACTTAGAGGGAGACATGGAAAGAGAAGAACTTTGCCTGGAGGAGCTCGGCAGCAGCAGTTTGAGAGGCAGCATGTAGGAAGCCTAAAGAGGGATGGATGTGAGGACAAAAAGGCCAGCAATGCCTCACTCTGATAAATAACTTCTTCAAAATCTCTGGTTCCTTCAGCCTTGGCTCAGTCTCTTCCATTTCTTTCCCTCTTCTTCACACCTGCTTCCCCTCTTCTCTTTCCCTTCTGGCTTTCTTTTCCTCTAGTGCTGCAGGTTGAACCTAGAACGTCAATCATACTAAACATAAATCACTACTAAGATTTCCCCAGCCTCTACTTTCTTATATAAAAGAAACCCAGGGATAAAATACCCTGGTGAGTTACTAGCATTACAAGAGGATTCCCTTCATAGGTCGCATAGAATCCTGGTTAAAAATAAATAACTTTTCTCATGTGTGAAATGATTTGTTCTTATAAGCTACTATATGGAAAGATTTTGAGAAAGTCTTAATTATTTTTAAAGTAGATTTAATGCTGGGTAAAGATTCAGTTTACTTAAATCAAGATATATTTTTTATTTTGTGAATGCTTGGCAACCTAACATCTGTTGTGTTAATATTGAGAATCCTGAGAAAGTCTTTGGGGAATGGTTGTCCAAATCCTGTTGACTTGGTGACAGATTTTTGCTTTGCACACTGTCACAAATTTTGCTTGAAGGAGCTGTGAGTGATGATGTGACAGTTCATTGTCTTAAAAGCATTCATGATTCAATAGAATGATATTATATTTCCTCATAGTTTTTATTATAATTATTCATAAAAAACCATGAATTTTTCATTTCCAAATATTTAGTAAGTACCTATGTGGAGAAGCTTGTGACCTTAAGGTCAAAGCCAATATTAACTAAGGTGATTTGGTAGAATAGTCTTCCACTAGGATTAACTGTGTTGATTTTGTAACAATAGTCTTTTGCTAGGAACTTGTGGAAGTTTTTTCCCTTGAATCCTGCACAGAGAAACTCCAATATTTGAAACTTAAAGACATGAGCAAAAACTTTATTAAAGGAGAAAAATCAGTAAACACCATATGTTACAACAGAGAAACTGTAGTCTCACAGTAACCCACCTTTGACATCACACAGTACTCATCTCCAAAGTCCCCTGAAGAATGTTGGAGTCAATCATGGTGCCCAACTCTGACAGGACAGTGGAAGTGGTAGGTGGGGTAGCAAATGCCAGAAATTTCTGTAAGACTTAGCGGGAGCGTCTGTTGCAAAACCTTCAGACTGCCTCTAATAAAAGGCATAAATTTTCTCACAATTCTCGTGCCTAGAAATTCAGGCTGAATTAGTGGAGGCTTTATTCCTTGGCTTGCACACAAAGTCTTTCATTTGTTCTCATATGGTTCCTTGATGCAAACCCATTGTGAGGTGTATGGAGTCAAATCCTCATCTTAGGAAGATACAGACTCTATTGGAATAGAATCCATTTGTGTCCTTCCATGCAACCATAACTGACTCTAAAGGATCTATTTCCCAATAAAAGCACACTAAAGTTAAAAGTCCTGCATACAGATGTGTACCAATGTCCTCCAAACTGAAAAGTTATAGATTCCAGTAATGTTTGTATGACATATGAACAGAACAGCCCAACCTGTTCATCAATGCGCTCTTCTGAGACACATAGGAGCAGGCAAGGAAGGGTTGACCTAGGTCACTTGGAGAAGTTAGGAAATCAAGGACAGAATATCTATGGAGCTTTACCGAGGTCAGTGGTGTCAGTTCTCATAAAGTATCATGTGAGTGTAAAGGAAGTTTCTGGGTAGATTTGTTAGCAATGATGTAGGTACTCCTGACACAGCATGGTGTCTAGGCCTACAGATGACATTAGCTTACAAAAGGCAATTGCGTGTAAATTGGAAGGATTTGTGAATATGGTTCTATCGAAAGTCAGTAAAAATGAGAGATGTTATACTTCTTGAAATTAATCTTTGCAGTACTCATATGTGCTGGTATAAGACAGATTGCCACACCAGAAACTAAGGGCTGCTTGATTTATACCTAATAGACATCATCAGATAATACTCTGTGCCTAATGCCCTGTTCTTCATCCCACCAGGAAAAGCACAGTCACATAGACAGGTGAGATTCAGCAAGAAGGTTTATATCCAAGATGTGTATGTTGCTTAGGAATCTCAACCTTTAAGAGAAGGCTCCTGGTAAACCTGTGAAACTTTTGCCTTGAGACTTCTATCCTAAAAGAAGGTATCGTCATCCAAGATTCTTTGAAACAAACAGTGTAAAGAAACATTCTGGAGCATGGCCATTCAGGTACTTTGCTCATCAAAGATGCATAGCATCGATAAAAAGGAACTGTGTGTGAATAACTGTTTTTCCATGCAGAGACTCTTGGGACCAGCTAAGTAACGGCAGAGTTATCAAATGATATCAGTGTGAATTCATTTATATTCAAAGCTTGAGATCACAAGATTATGTATATCAAGACAGCTGTGTAGTTTTTAAAATAATTCTATCCTTTTGAATTAACACCTTATTTTTTTCTCTCAATGTGGATTCATTTTGAATACAAAGTATTTGCTTAATCAAAATCTAGGCAAGGAACTGAGCACTTCAAGTACATAATGGGTCTCCTTGCCCTGTGGAAAATGGTGGCCAAAGAGAGATTGAAAATTTGGAATCAAATTTTACTACATAGTGTTTTCCTTTTTGTGAGAACTGCCAGTAGGGAGGGATTCAGGGAATGGGCAGCACAGTGGCTGTTAGACATTAAATATAGGACAAAAAAGACTGGGAATGGACACCACTGTGAACAATAAACAACTCTGGACCTCTGCCAGATGCCTCTGCCTCTATTTATCTTTTGTCTGCAATAAATTTTCTCCCCCAGCATTAAAACCAAATCCTGAATCTACTTTCAATATTTTTGATAATTTTATTGCCTCTTCGTTTCCCATTTCTAAAGTTTCAAATCCCTTATCACTCTGATATCATAAGATACCCCCTGACCACTGAATGCCAGAACAACAATTCACTTAAGAAGAACAATTTAAAGTATCTGACATGGTAGTTCTTGTCCAAAATCTCAGAACTCAGGAGGTTGGGGAAAGTGGATTGCTATGAGCAGAGGCTAACCTGGGCTCCTTTTGAGTTCCAGGCTAGCTTGAGCTATGATCTGAAACTCTGTTTTCAAGGAAACCAACAAATTAAAAGCAATAGTGTCCAGGTGTCCTCATGTTTTCCCTCATTACTTTGAGGGAGGGAAAGCTTTTTAGGAGACTCTACATAAAAATCTTCAGAACCATCTGTGCAGAGTCCAGAGTGAACACAGACAAACTGAGATGGGTCATTTGAGAAAAGTGCAGGAGGAGCCACAGATCAAGATGGGCAGCCTGGGTCAAGAGCAGGACTCATTTTAAAGAGGCTGATTGATGTATAATTTACATGCAGTAAAATCCCCTTGTAGCTGCTCAGGTAGGAATCTGACTCAAAGTTCCTTCTCATCTGCTAATCCCATGTAACCCAGTTTTCTTTGCTCACACCCTGCAGTAACAGTAATCATTGGTTTGCCTTTCCCTTTGGTTCTAGATCTTCCTCTCTCTCTCTCTCTCTCTCTCTCTCTCTCTCTCTCTCTCTCTCTCTCTCTCTCCTTTCTGTCTGTCTTCCTTCTTTCCTTTCATTCTTTTTCTTTCTTTTCCCTTCCTTTTTTTCTTTCTTTCTGTTTTAAATTCAGAAAATTAAATTATTTTGGAATTTTTCTACTTTATTAAATTTTGTGTTCTTTTAAAAGACAATGCATTACTCTTTTTCTTCCTTTTTGACTTCTAAGGCTTTGTGTGTTTACCCCACAGCCCCTTGCTGACTTTCAAATTAATGGATTAATAGCCCCTTTTACTCTGGTATATGTGTGTGTGTGTGTGTGTGTGTGTGTTTGTGTGTGTATAGGTACAACCTGCTCAGTCTGTTCCTTATATACATACTATTTACGACCTGACCGATGGTATTGAACAAGTAATTGTGCTCTCTTCCCTTGGAAAAGAGTCTTCCTTCCTTCTCTCCTTCATTGTTTCCTTCCTTTCTTTCTTCCTTCATTCTTTCTTCTTTCCTTCCTCTTTTCCTTCTTTCTCTTGTTGTTATTTGGTTGCAGTTTTAGCATTCCTTAGTTTCCTGTAGTTCTGTCTATAGAAGTGAGGCCTCCTGGGCTTTCAACCTTTCATGTTATCATTGTCTACAGTCATAATTTTGTGCATATAATGTTTAGGTTGTTGTGCTGCTAAAACCCTATGGGTGAAGCTTCTCAGACATGCTTAGAAAACATACTTATCTCACAATATAAAAGTTGAAGGATAGACAGACACCACCTATCCCATGCAGCTTTCAGGTCTATGAATCCATAATGATCCACATGGCACAGCCCTAAGAGTACAGTAGTGGCACACATATCTTGGTGGTAGCCAACAGCTCTCTAATTAAGCTTAAGATTTTCTCAACAAAAGGAAAATCAAAATCTAGTGCGGGACACCTATCAACTAACGACACAGGGCTAGTAACAACATTGATCCTGGAGGAGGACCTACAACTGCCACTTTAATAAGCCAGAAATCCCAAAGTACATTCTAAATATTTGTCCTTCTAACTACAGGTAAGTGTAGTCCTCACTCCTTATCAAAAAACCTCTCTTTGTAATGGATGAACAATGTTACCAAATATTACAACTGAACAAAATGCAGAGCTGTGAAGCCTAGTGCCAACTGATACACAACAGTTGGACCTAAGGCTCAGGAATCATTATTAATCTTGATTTTATAGATTTTTTGATTAACCAATTAAAATATGATTGTACCTTTTGAGCCTGGGTTGTTTTATTTAGAATGTGTTTATGGTTCAAATACATGGTTGTGTCTATATTCTCTTGATGGGTCAATCTTCTTGAAATTGTGTTTTGATTGAATGCATAAAAATCATGGATATTTATGTGGTACAGCATGACAACTCAGTAAATAAATACAATGAGTAATAATAAAATTAAATCAGAGCAATTAGCCTTATATCTGTGTAAAAAGTAGTAACTCCTAATTGCAGTCTTTGAATTCCTCTTTTCTGGTTCTTTGTGAACTATAACATGCATAATAGTGAGTTACTCTGTGATGTGGCATCCAGAAATTATCTTCCCTCATTCATTGGATTTTGATATCTATTTGTTCAGTTCCTGTTTCATTCTTTGGTTGCTCTGAGAAACTTCCTATCCAATACCTCAAACTTTAAATAAGTGGTATTAACTTTCAAACTTTGAAATTTCTGATAGCTTTGAATTGGAGAAAGTAATACGATAAGATGTGAAAAAAGATTATGGGAGAGGAAGTTTCAAGTAATAGAGATCAAGAAAACAACATGCCTAGCAAACATCAGCTCCCTTTTCTAGATTCCCTTTCCTGACCATGTCTTCATAAATTAGAAAGGCAAGACAGTAATTAACACAAGCAAAGTTAATTCAGCTTGAGCTACTTCATTTATACATTAAAGGAAACAATAATTTCTACACAAAGAGATCCCGAGGTCTCCCTTGCCAAACATACAGTTGAGACTTTCTTGAAGTTGAAAAATAGTATTCAAAATCAAGTCCAATGTGCTAAGTAGTACCTGTATTATAAAACACACAGGAATGCTGTCTAAACTTAATTTCTGTTTCTGTTTAATACCAATGTTAAAAATAAGCCTCTTTTATCTCTAAGCAATTAATAGAACATTGTTCTGTTTTTCCAGAATTTTTTATTTTAGGTTCGGCAGCAGAACATCATATGGATATACCCTTTCTATACATATATGGAATTCCATCACAAGAAAAATGGAAACAGTAAGATTTTGAGTATTGAAAACTTATAAAATATTAGGGTACATGTTTTATAAGAGACTTTGTGAGCTATCTAAGAAGTATGACATTTTTTTTTAGCAATAAGGGAAGAATACATTGTACTAATAAAGAACAACTTACATGAAAAGCACCATGAAGAAGTCTACTTAAAAAAGTATTTTTCTCCCGTGGGGGAGGGCCCAGGAGCGGCAGGACCGCTGATTCTGAGACACCGCCGGAACCTGAAGGAAACAGACCGGATAAACAGTTCTCTGCACCCAAATCCCATGGGAGGGAGAGCTAAACCTTCAGAGAGGCAGACATGCCTGGGAAACCAGAAGAGACTGCACTCTGCACACACATCTCGGACGCCTGAGGACAACACCAAACGCCATCTGGAACCATGGTACACTGAAGCTCCCGGAAACGGCGGCGCAGAACTTCCTGTTGCTGCTGCCACAGAGAGCTCGTGGGCAGCACCCCGCGAGCGAACTTGAGCCTCTGGACCACAGGTAAGACCAACTTTTCTGCTGCAAGAGGCCTGCCTGGTGAACTCAAGACACAGGACCACAGGAACAGCTGAAGACATGTAGATAGGAAAAACTACACGCCCGAAAGCAGAACACTCTGTCCCCATAACTGACTGAAAGAAAACAGGAAAACAGGTCTACAGGACTCCTGACACAAAGGCTTATAGGGCAGTCTAGCCACTGTCAGAAATAGCAGAACAAAGTAACACTAGAGATAATCTGATGGCGAGAGGCAAGCCCAGGAACCCAAGCAACAGAAACCAAGACTACATGGCATCATCAGAGCCCAATTCTCCCAACAAAAAAAAAACATGGAATATCCAAACACACCAGAAAAGCAAGATCTAGTTTAAAAAACGTATTTGATAATGATGCTGGAGGACTTGAAGAAAGACGTGAAGAAGTCCCTTAGAGAACAAGTAGAAGCCTACAGAGAGGAATCGCAAAAATGCCTGAAAGAATTCCAGGAAAACATAAATAAACAAGTAGAAGCCCATAGAGAGGAGACACAAAAATCCCTGAAAGAATTCCAGGAAAACACAATCAAACAGTTGAAGGAATTAAAAATGGAAATAGAAGCAATCAAGAAAGAACACATGGAAACAACCCTGGATATAGAAAACCAAAAGAAGAGACAAGGAGCTGTAGATACAAGCTTCACCAACAGAATACAAGAGATGGAAGAGAGAATCTCAGGAGCAGAAGATTCCATAGAAATCATTGACTCAACTGTCAAAGATAATGTAAAGCAGAAAAAGCTACTGGTCCAAAACATACAGGAAATCCAGGACTCAATGAGAAGATCAAACCTAAGGATAATAGGTATAGAAGAGAGTGAAGACTCCCAGCTCAAAGGACCAGTAAATATCTTCAACAAAATCATAGAAGAAAACTTCCATAACCTAAAAAAAGAGATACCCATAGGCATACAAGAAGCCTACAGAACTCCAAATAGATTGGACCAGAAAAGAAACACCTCCTGTCACATAATAGTCAAAACACCAAACGCACAAAATAAAGAAAGAATATTAAAAGCAGTAAGGGAAAAATGTCAAGTAACATATAAAGGCAGACCTATCAGAATCACACCAGACTTTTCGCCAGAAACTATGAAGGCCAGAAGATCCTGGACTGATGTCATACAGACCCTAAGAGAACACAAATGCCAGCCCAGGTTACTGTATCCTGCAAAACTCTCAATTAACATATATGGAGAAACCAAGATATTCCATGACAAAACCAAATTTACACAATATCTTTCTACAAATCCAGCACTACAAAGGATAATAAATGGTAAAGCCCAACATAAGGAGGCAAGCTATAGCCTAGAAGAAGCAAGAAACTAATCATCTTGGCAACAAAACAAAGAGAAGAAAGCCACACAAACATAACCTCACATCCAAATATGAATATAACAGGAAGCAATAATCACTATTCCTTAATATCTCTCAACATCAATGGCCTCAACTCCCCAATAAAAAGACATAGATTAACAAACTGGATATGCAACGAGGACCCTGCATTCTGCTGCCTACAGGAAACACACCTCAGAGACAAAGACAGACACTACCTCAGAGTGAAAGGCTGGAAAACAACTTTCCAAGCAAGTGGTCGGAAGAAGCAAGCTGGAGTAGCCATTCTAATATCAGATAAAATCAATTTTCAACTAAAAGTCATCAAAAAAGATAAGGAAGGACACTTCATATTCATCAAAGGAAAAATCCACCAAGATGAACTCTCAATCCTAAATATCTATGCCCCAAATAAGGTGCCCCAAACAAGGGCACCTACATACGTAAAAGAAACCTAACTAAAGCTCAAAACACACATTGCACCTGACACAATAATAGTAGGAGATTTCAACACCACACTCTCATCAATGGACAGATCATGGAAACAGAAATTAAACAGAGACGTAGACAGACTAAGAGAAGTCATGAGCCAAATGGACTAAACAGATATTTATAGAACATTCTATCCTAAAGCAAAAGGATATACCTTCTTCTCAGCTCCTCATGGTACTTTCTCCAAAATTGACCATATAATTGGTCAAAAAACGGGCCTCAACAGGTTCAGAAAGATAGAAATAATCCCATGCGGGCTATCAGACCACCACGGCCTAAAACTGGTCTTCAATAACAATAAGGGAAGAATGCCCACATATACGTGGAAATTGAACAATGCTCTACTCAATGATAACCTGGTCGAGGAAGAAATAAAGAAAGAAATTAAAGACTTTTTAGAATTTAATGAAAATGAAGGTACAACATACCCAAACTTATGGGACACAATGAAAGCTGTGCTAAGAGGAAAACTCATAGCGCTGAGTGCCTGCAGAAAGAAATAGGAAAGAGCATATGTCAGCAGCTTGACAGCACACCTAAAAGCTCTAGAACAAAAAGAAGCAGATACACCCAGGAGGAGTAGAAGGCAGGAAATAATCAAACTCAGAGCTGAAATCAACCAAGTAGAAACAAAAAGGACCATAGAAATAATCAACAGAACCAAAAGTTGGTTCTTTGAGAAAATCAACAAGATAGATAAACCCTTAGCCAGACTAACGAGAGGACACAGAGAGTGCGTCCAAATTAACAAAATCAGAAATGAAAAGGGAGACATAACTACAGATTCAGAGGAAATTCAAAAAATCATCAGATCTTACTATAAAAGCCTATATTCAACTAAACTTGAAAATCTACAGGAAATGGACAATTTCCTAGACAGATACCAGGTACCGAAGTTAAATCAGGAACAGATAAACCAGTTAAACAACCCCATAACTCCTAAGGAAATAGAGGCAGTCATTAAAGGTCTCCCAACCAAAAAGAGCCCAGGTCCAGATGGGTTTAGTGCAGAATTCTATCAAACCTTCATAGAAGACCTCAGACCAATATTATCTAAACTATTCCACAAAATTGAAACAGATGGATCACTACCGAATTCCTTCTATGAAGCCACAATTACTCTTATACCTAAACCACACAAAGACCCAACAAAGAAAGAGAACTTCAGACAAATTTTCCTTATGAATATCGACGCAAAAATACTCAATAAAATTCTGGCAAACCGAATCCAAGAGCACATCAAAACAATCATCCACCATGATCAATTAGGCTTCATCCTAGGCATGCAGGGATGGTTTAATATACGGAAAACCATCAACGTGATCCATTATATAAACAAACTGAAAGAACAAAACCACATGATCATTTCATTAGATGCTGAGAAAGCATTTGACAAAATTCAACACCCCTTCATGATAAAAGTCCTGGAAAGAATAGGAATTCAAGGCCCATACCTAAACATAGTAAAAGCCATACACAGCAAACCAGTTGCTAACATTAAACTAAATGGAGAGAAACTTGAAGCAATCCCACTAAAATCAGGGACTAGACAAGGCTGCCCACTCTCTCCCTACTTATTCAATATAGTTCTTGAAGTTCTAGCCAGAGCAATCAGACAACAAACAGAGGTCAAGGGGATACAGATCGGAAAAGAAGAAGTCAAAATATCACTATTTGCAGATGATATGATAGTATATTTAAGTGATCCCAAAAGTTCCACCAGAGAACTACTAAAGCTGATAAACAACTTCAGCAAAGTGGCTGGGTATAAAATTAACTCAAATAAATCAGTAGCCTTCCTCTACACAAAAGAGAAACAAGCCGAGAAAGAAATTAGGGAAACGACACCCTTCATAATAGACCCAAATAATATAAAGTACCTCGTTGTGGCTTTAACCAAGCAAGTAAAAGTTCTGTACAATAAGAACTTGAAGACACTGAAGAAAGAAATTGAAGAAGACCTCCGAAGATGGAAAGATCTCCCATGCTCATGGATTGGCAGGATTAATATAGTAAAAATGGCCATTTTACCAAAAGCGATCTACAGATTCAATGCAATCCCCATCAAAATACCAATCCAATTCTTCAAGACTTAGACAGAACAATTTGCAAATTCATCTGGAATAACAAAAAGCCCAGGATAGCTAAAACTATCCTCAACAATGAAAGGACTTCAGGGGGAATCACTATCCCTGAACTCAAGCAGTATTACAGAGCAATAGTGATAAAAACTGCATGGTATTGGTACAGAGACAGACAGATAGACCAATGGAACAGAATTGAAGACCCAGAAATGAACCCGCACACCTATGGTCACTTGATTTTTGACAAAGGAGCCAAAACATGGAAAAAAGATAGCATTTTCAGCCAATGGTGCTGGTTCAACTGGAGGTCAACATGTAGAAGAATGCAGATCGATCCATGGTTATCACCCTGTACAAAGCTTAAGTCCAAGTGGATCAAGGACCTCCACATCAAACCAGACACACTCAAACTAATAGAAGAAAAACTAGGGAAGCATCTGGAACACATGGGCACTGGAAAAAATTTCCTGAACAAAACACCAATGGCTTATGTTCTAAGATCAAGAATCGACAAATGGGATCGCATAAAACTGCAAAGCTTCTGTAAGGCAAAGGACACTGTGGTTAGGACAAAACGGCAACCAACAGATTGGGAAAAGATCTTTACCAATCCTACAACAGATAGAGGCCTTATATGCAAAATATACAAAGAACTCAAGAAGTTAGACCGCAGGGAGACAAATAACCCTATTAAAAATGGGGTTCAGAGCTAAACAAAGAATTCACAGCTGAGGAATGCCAAATGGCTGAGAAACACCTAAAGAAATGTTCAACCTCTTTAGTCATAAGGGAAATGCAAATCAAAACAACCCTGAGATTTCACCTCACACCAGTGAGAATGGCTAAGATCAAAAACTCAGGTGACAGCAGATGCTGGCGAGGATGCGGAGAAAGAGGAACACTCCTCCATTGTTGGTGGGATTGCAGACTGGTACAACCATTCTGGAAATCAGTCTGGAGGATCCTCAGAAAATTGGACATTGAACTGCCTGAGGATCCAGCTATACCTCTCTTGGGCATATACCCAAAAGATGCCCCAACATATAAAAAAGACACGTGCTCCACTATGTTCATCGCAGCCTTATTTATAATAGCCAGAAGCTGGAAAGAACCCAGATGCCCTTCAACAGAGGAATGGATACAGAAAATGTGGTATATCTACACAATGGAATATTACTCAGCTATCAAAAACAACGACTTTATGAAATTCGTAGGCAAATGGTTGGAACTGGAAAATATCATCCTGGGTGAGCTAACCCAATCACAGTAAGACATACATGGTATGCACTCATTGATAAGTGGCTATTAGCCCAAATGCTTGAATTACCCTAGATGCCTAGAACAAATGAAACTCAAGACGGATGATCAAAATGTGAATGCTTCACTCCTTCTTTAAAAGGGGAACAAGAATACCCTTGGCAGGGAATAGAGAGGCAAAGATTAAAACAGAGACTGAAGGAACACCCATTCAGAGCCTGCCCCACATGTGGCCCATACATATACAGCCACCCAATTAGACAAGATGGATGAAGCAAAGAAGTGCAGACCGACAGGAGCTGGATGTAGATTGCTCCTGAGAGACACAGCCAGAATACAGCAAATACAGAGGCTATTGCCAGCAGCAAACCACTGAACTGAGAATAGGACCCCCGTTGAAGGAATCAGAGAAAGAACTGGAAGAGCTTGAAGGGGCTCGAGACCCCATATGTACAACAATGCCAAGCAACCAGAGCTTCCAGGGACTAAGCCACTACCTAAAGACTATACATGGACTGACCCTGGACTCTGACCTCATAGGTAGCAATGAATATCCTAGTAAGATCACCAGTGGAAGGGGAAGCCCTGGGTCCTGCTAAGACTGAACCCCCAGTGAACTAGACTGTTGGGGGGAGGGCGGCAATGGGGGGAGGGTGGGGAGGGGAACACCCATAAGGAAGGGGAAGGGGGAGGGGGATGTTTGCCCGGAAACCGGGAAAGGGAATAACACTCGAAATGTATATAAGAAATACTCAAGTTAATAAAAAAAATCACTATAAAAAGACGCTGTACACACTCTGAATATAATCCACTGAGTACTCACTGAAGAGATTTTTCTCAGTGGCAGACACATGTTTCTAAAGATCTCTACTCTTCCACGATAGGCCTATTAACTTTGAATTTACTGCATGTAATGTACTATTCAGTATACTGCATTTCTCTATTTCATCATCACCTAGTGATACATTGTTGCTGTAAACAGGATTGTTTACCAGTATAAAGCATATTTATATATAAAAAAAGTATTTTTCATGTTTCTTGGATAGGCCTACGTTAAACAAAATAATTAATTCTCTATTAAATGAGCAAGTAAAATTGTCTCAGTAATTTTAATTTCAATACAGAAAAAATTGGAGACTGGATAATAGAAATATATAAACTGTCTAAAATATAATAAAATGAAAGATCTGATTCCAAATTACTAAGTTTTAAGATTGGCTGACAAACGTTAGACCTTTATTTATTTTATAACTGATACCTTGCAATTTGGTGCAAAGAATATTACTTTGTATAACGGTAAACATTTCAATCATTTTTACAATTTCGACAGTTAATTTGTTAACCTGTTTAAGCCTTGTAAAAGTCAAATTAAAGACCTCATGATGATGTCAATCATTTTAAATAAAGTTGAAAAATATATGTTTCGTATCAGCATTTATTTAAAAATAAAACTCCATTTCCCGGATGTCATTCTTTGACTTCAACTTGAATGATGTATCGACGGAAGCACTTACACATTAAAACATTTTCTTCCTTGGGAAATTAGTGTTCTGTCTTCACACTAATGGAGGGTTGGAGGCCCCAGAATTCTACTACATAGGCTAAGGATTTGTGTAACAATTTCTGGTCTTCTTTGTGAGGACGGCTGGCGCTGGCTCTAGGTTGCAGTGATTCAGATAACCCTTTTAAGTGTCTGATACTGAGTGTGCATGCCTTTCTACTATGGCCCTTTAATTTCTTTTTTTTAAAAAGATTTATTTATTTATTTTGTATATGAGTACATTGTAGTTGTCTTCAGACACCAGAAGAGAGCATCGGATCCCATTACAGATGGTTGTGAGCCACCACGTGGTTGCTGGGATTTGAACTCAGGACCTCTGGAAGAGCAGTTGGTGCTCTTAACCACTGAGCCATCTCTCCAGCCCCGGCCCTTTAATTTCTGATTTTAACATATTACTTAAAGGCCTGATTTACAACCATATATATTGTTCTATGTTCCAGCAGGTAGCCATGGCTTTATTTAGGTCAATATGTTCATTGCTATGGTTATAGAAATTCACTCAAGTCCCATGTCAGTCTGTTGAATTCTTTGCTCAGTTTTCAATGGAGAGTTCAAGAAATTGACAGAAGTAAAGGCAAGTTTCTGATAAAGTCTAGAGGAAGGGGAGTGGGAGAGGAGGGAACCAGAAAAGGGGATAACATTTGAAATGTAAATATATAAAATATCCAATAAAAAGAAACAAATATAAAAAAGAAAAAAGTCTAGACTGACCTTGTCAGCATTCCCTTTATTGACTAATTTATCAAACATTAGTGAAATACACACACACACACACACACACACACACACACACACACACACACAAAAGAATGGCAAGTTTGTACAATTCAAGAAAATACTGGATTATTGTATATATGCTATTGATTTCATCTCTCCAAGTCCCAATAATTACCCCTCTTATTTTACAAGTCTATTCAGTGTGATTGTGGGAAATAATGCTAAGCCTTAGGATAATTGTCCCTAGGTTTCCACAGCTGGGAGGATTCTTTCCTGCAAGCTCTTCTGAAGCCTTTGCTCCTAGGCAACTCTGACTTTCCAGGAGAAGGAGTGAAAATTCACCCCTTTCATTCAAGAGTCATAGATGCTTAAGAAGCAATACCAGCAAGTGGCACAGTAATAATTTAACAAATTGGATCCACTGCATAGCTGATTTCTTCCACCGTTGGCTTTTGCTTATTTATTGTAAAATCTCCTTATGCTTTCAGAATACTAAGGTCCTGATTCCTTTTATTTTAGGAATCTTTTTCCTTCTAATTCTAAACATATAGGGAGTATGGTATTGGCTGTGGGCTGTAAACATCTATGCTGAGCCTCATTAGTGGGAGGGGGTGGCAGACTACTCTTGAGTTAAGCTGGATAATGCTGCCATGAGCTGATGTCTAAAGTCTGAGCACAGGCACGGGATGCCTATGTTACTTTATCCAATACTTTAGATTCACTGTCTCAGTTGTATCATTTATGAAATAGAGCAGAAGCTTTTTCACAAGAGCTTCTGGGAGCATTAAAGGGCATAGCTTAGGAAAACTTATTTGTAAGTATAGAACCCAGTAACCGTCTTCATGCGTCTTTCGTACTTTGCTTCCTGGTTTCTGTGCTTCACATGAATCAGGTGCTTTTGTCAGTGTGCACCACGTGACTGGTAGCCCATAGCAGCAAAGGGTGAGGCAGCCTTGTGGCTCGCTGTGCGCTTGAGTTGTCCTTTGTTTGCATTTCCACTTCTGTGTGTGAGTGTGAATGTGAGTGTGTGTGAGTGTGTGTGTGTGTGTGTGTGTGTGTGTGTTGATGTTTTTGAATTATTTTTTCATAATTGATTTTACTGTGACTGTATGTCACTCCAAGTTCTTCCTGGTGAATATGTCAAATCCCTTCCACTTTACATCTGGCCTCATCATACGAGAACTCCACTAAAACCTACAGTCAGCTTTGTTGCTGGGTACCCAGTATCTGCAGCTTGCTGGGGAGACGTTTTGGTTCACTTCCATCTATCCCAAATAATTGGTGTACTTCTGCACTTCCAGAAGAGCTCGTTTTGACTTGTAGTGTTTCTGAGCTGTGCTCGGCTGTCATAATAACTGAAGGTTTAAAACCATAGACCTGTAACTTACTGCGGCTTTTGGGATCCATGCTTTACCACTTCGAGGGAAGTGTTGAAGGTTTGCTCCATTCACAGTCTTTTAAGTGCTTCAGTTTTATAATATAATAGCCTCGGGTATTATTGCACCACATCAGATGGTGATATAATTTTTCCTTCAGTTGTAAAAATGAGTTCTCAGAGTCAGGAAAGGAAGCGTAGTCAATTGCATTCATCTTCATTTTTACACATTCTAGAATACTTTGATTATTTTTTTATTTTTATTATTTTTTTCACTTAGTTCTAGCATTGAACTCAGCAACTCATTCATGCCAGGCAAGAACATCACCATGGACCTATATCCCCAGCTAAAATGGAATGTGTGCACTGGCAAAGGTGGAGTTAAGCCACTCTAGCTAAACAGCAACAGGTTTGAAGCTGTATTCAGGCCCTCAAGGGTCACCCTGGTCTAAAGGCCCTTCTTTTCTGGACGATCAGTGTTTACTGCTCTAGAGGTGGTAGGACCTGGGAGAATGGAACTGATAAATGAGGCAGACTAAAGCCTCATGCACTAGCCAACCTTATTTAGAGAATCAGATAATTTAATCTCAGAGTTCAGAAATGTCACATCAGTAAAGTGTACATGCTCAAGGACAAGCTTCACACAGCAAAATCATGTTTTTCCATAAAGCACATAAACAAATAACCATAGCCAGTTTAATGAATAATCTGAAATAAACTTACTCTTATCTGCTACACCTGAGAGGGGCACAAAAGCACATTCCAAGAAGAAGTCTGCTTTCTAGAAGGTGAGGTCACAAGACTCTTGTCTTGGTTCCCTGATGTTTTCTCACAAGCCCCCAGAACTCTTCTCATAGGACTCCTGTCTTAGAGCCTGTTCCAGCATCTCAGTACTGGTGCTCTTTACTCACTCTTTGCTGGTAGGTTTGGTAGTGATCAATTTTCTTAGTTTCCTTTCA
Organism: Rattus norvegicus; assembly: GCF_021556685.1. Lineage (NCBI taxonomy): Eukaryota > Metazoa > Chordata > Mammalia > Rodentia > Muridae > Rattus > Rattus norvegicus. Next base: position 26,816,596 of record NC_141536.1, on the reverse strand, counting down.
TCTGAAAGTTTCTTGGTCCCTAAGGGTCTTCTCTTCAGGTATCAAATTTAGTGATTTTTGCTTGGCACATGTAAAGGGTAGCACCACTTCCTCATGGCTGCTGTAGTTCCTTCCAAGGAACTCTGTCACTCTAGGGTTCACAGCTACACAGTGCCTCATTTCTTTGTGAGCCATCAGTATTTTCCCTTATGCTTACTTTCTGAGATTTAATTGTGTGTAGTAGAGTCTGTCCCGTTTGAGTATTTGACACTCATATGCAAGAAAAATAAACATCTACATCCATACAGATGAATTCCTGGGTCACCTTGAAGGGAAAGTTCCATCTCTTCACAGTGAGTTTATAGAAATTGTGGACTCATATCTTACCTTCGTGAGTCATACCAATTTTGAAAGTTCTAGTTTGCTAAATGAACAGCTTAAAAATTTAACACTAGTCCAAGGTGATAATGATAAATATACCTATACTATGTTTAGACTATAATTGCCCTATTAACTGAGTGGTTGAAATCTTCAACATCAAATTCAGAAAAAGAGTGTAGATACCGATAAAGCAACCGACAGCGATGCCGATGATGAAAGATTCCATTTGGTAAACAAACACTTCCTGAGTTCAGAGCAGGCCTAAATGAATAAATCTAGAGATGACATAATACAGTATGCTAGCCACGACCTCACACAGTGTTCTCATCTGGGGTAAGTGCCATGTCCTTGCAGTAGTAAGCATCTACTTTGCTTCTACTGTAGTGAATCATAGATTTCTATTTTCCGTTTAGTCTGATTTTGGCTTCTGGGCTTACTTGTTACAGATATCATGTGAGCTTTCTTTACCAACAGTATAACTGTTTCAAACTACTGAACTCTTGGGGTAGAGGTGGAATACATTAAAGTGTGTTAAGTTCACAAACAACCCCTGCGACACACACACAATATAACAACAGCAACAAAACCAAGCAAACACGGAGTTTGGTGTTGCTCAACTTCTCCTGTGCATATGGCCTTTGATACACCCAGAGAAAGTCTGTTGAAGGGAACTAATATTCATTTTACTAGCAGGTTCCAATTGCAAATAGCTTCTTGCTTGGTGCTGGGGTTCTGTGTCTGCTTCCTTCTTTTAATACAGAAAACCCTACTGGCTTGAATCTGTGCAGATAGTCTGTATTGTATGAAAAAAATAAATAATAAAAGTGGCTGTTTTTCTTGTGATTAGAATCTAGAGTCTTGATCAGTAGTTCTCAACCTGTGGGTTGTAGCTCTTTGGGAATCTAATGGCCCTTTCACAGGAGTTACCTAAGACCATCAGAAAACATTGTTATTTTACTTTACAACTCACAACAGTAGCAAAATTACAGTTGTGAAGTAGCAACAAAAATAATTTTATGGTTGGGGGCCACTTTTTTTTTTTTTTTTTATTAACTTGAGTATTTCTTATATACATTTCGAGTGTTATTCCCTTTCCCGGTTTCCGGGCAAACATCCCCCTCCCCCCTCCCCTTCCTTATGGGTGTTCCCCTCCCAACCCTCCCACCATTGCCGCCCTCCCCCCATAGACTAGTTCACTGGGGGTTCAGTCTTAGCAGGACCCAGGGCTTCCCCTTCCACTGGTGCTCTCACTAGGATATTCATTGCTACCTATGGGGTCAGAGTCCAGGGTCAGTCCATGTATAGTCTTTAGGTAGTGGCTTAGTCCCTGGAAGCTCTGGTTGCTTGGCATTGTTGTACTTTTGGGGTCTCGAGCCCCTTCAAGCTCTTCCAGTTCTTTCTCTGATTCCTTCAATAGGGGACCTATTCTCAGTTCAGTGGTTTGCTGCTGGCATTCGCCTCTGTATTTGCTGTATTCTGGCTGTGTCTCTCAGGAGCGATCTACATCCGGCTCCTGTCGGTCTGCACTTCTTTGCTTCATCCATCTAGTCCAATTGGGTGGCTGTATATGTATGGGCCAAATGTGGGACAGGCTCTGAATGGGTGTTCCTTCAGTCTCTGTTTTAATCTTTGCCTCTCCCTTCCCTGCCAAGGGTATTCTTTTTCCTCATTTAAAGAAGGAGTGAAGCATTCACATTTTGATCATCCGTCTTGAGTTTCGTTTGTTCTAGGGATCTAGGGTAATTCAAGCATTTGGGCTAATAGCCACTTATCAATGAGTGCATACCATGTATGTCTTTCTGTGATTGGGTTAGTTCACTCAGGATGATATTTTCCAGTTCCAACCATTTGCCTACGAATTTCATAAACTCGTTGTTTTTGATAGCTGAGTAGTATTCCATTGTGTAGATGTACCACATTTTCTGTATCCATTCCTCTGTTGAAGGGCATCTGGGTTCTTTCCAGTTTCTGGCTATTATAAATAAGGCTGCGATGAACATAGTGGAGCACGTGTCTCTTTTATATGTTGAGGCATCTTTTGGGTATATGCCCAAGAGAGGTATAGCTGGATCCTCAGGCAGTTCAATGTCCAATTTTCTGAGGAACCTCCAGACTGATTTCCAGAATGGTTTTACCAGTCTGCAATGGTTGGGGGCCACTTTAACATGAGGAACTGTATTAAACGGTTACAGCATTAGAAAGTTAAGAACCACTGATCTAGATGCAAGAAAATTTGGGAAAGATTGTGTTTCTGCTTGATCACGTGTGCCTGGCATTAATTCTTTGTACTGTTTTGCAGGTTCCAGTAGAGAAAATAAAACATTATTTTCTGACATTAGACCTACTGGTACTTGTTATATTTGCCCTAAGCTGGTAGATGTGTTAGAGATTTAAAACAGGTTGAAACAGAACAAATCTTTCTTCATAGGCTCAAATACCTTAGTTATCATTGTGTCTTTTCATATTTCCAGTCTCATTTCAAACATCTTTCTTTCGTTTGGAACAGGAGATGATGTGTGTCATATAGTCTTCTCCCTGTGACCTTTGTTAACTATACCATTTGATATTTTTAAAGAAAAAATAAAATTAGAAAACTTTATTAAGTCCTAAATTTTTCTCATGTATATCAGCTATTTAAATTCAAAACTGTCCTGGCTTATGACTCAGATATTTTCTAAATGAGTAAGTAAGAAACTTTTTATTTGCAATTGGTTGTACCCAAACCCCATTCCCCACTGTACCCTAAGTATAGACACAGCTAAGGTCATGCCAGAGATCAAAACAGCAGCAACAGCGACATCAGAGAGAATTCAGATCTTTCCTTTTGTTTCAGTATCATCTCTATACTGGCCTGAGCAAACAGATTTACTGTGAGAAAAGGTTTCCATAGAAAACTATAGGGTGCACACTGATGACCAAGGTAGCAGTCTTTAAAGCAATCCAACTACTTCTTGAAAAATCAAGTCTATAATAATGGAATCCAGCTGTGCATGTTACCACATTGCCTGTAAACACCATTGTGAATTTACAAATGAATTAAAAATAGTATCTCCAAGCATCTTTTAAAGTAAACATAATGTACAGAGATTTTGCCCATAAATGTTGTCAAAACGAAAGATTCAGAAAAGTCTTAGAATACAGTAAAATTATGTTCTTAGAGTTTCTAATCTCTGGAGATCAACTCTGCATTTGTTTTACTTCCAGGAGACTGTCAAGAAAAGTAATTTAAAACTCATAGACTTTATTTGACTGACCATAGTCATAGAAGCATAAGTTATGGCTGTTTTCGTGAAACTCTTTCCAGAGAATGTAAATGATCTATTAAACTGGCATTTCTCAGAAAGGTAAAGAAAAGACGGTCAAAACGTGTTTAGATTTGGATGCCCAAAAGAACAGAAGGCACACCCCACATTGTGGGGATACAGACAGGTCAAAGCTCCTTTCTATAATTATTAGTAATTTAGAAATAATAAAATGGGTGTCAAAATGTATTACTTGTACTACTGGTCTTTCAAGTTTAACACCTCAAGGCTTAAATTCAAACAATATATGTTCAATTATTTGCTTATTGAAAATAAAAATCTTTATAAACCAGCTTATTGAGGATTTATATTATGACTGATGGTATCTAGAGCAATTTATATAAATCACATTCATGCAGCAAGTGAGTAACTTTGTGTTAATTCCTCAACTTCAGTAATGCAGTGTGGCATTCAAAAAGTGTTTGGCTGTTTGTTTTTTATGTGTGTGTATATCCAGTGTCAGAAAAATAATAAAGCTCCCTTTTTCTGTTTTTATAGATCTTTTACAAACAGAAGTTAGTGATTTATTGCTTGGTAGTTATAACTGAGGAAGTTTAAGATTAATGTTCTAAACTTTAACTTCGGCCTTAAAACCTTCCTTTAAAAATCAACCAATCAACCAATGAATAACAACTAGTGCACAGATTTAAAAAAATATCAGCTGAATATATACACACCTCTAGAACAAACATGTCATAAAATCTGAGGAATTTCTTCAAATCTATTAGTAAAGGCATTCTTTTTGGAGACAGTCTTATTACGTAGCTCTGGCTGTCCTAGACTTCACTCTGTAGACCAGGCTGGCCTGAAACTGGAAATGCTATTCTTAAGATGATTCAGGCCTGCTTATATGATCATATATAATAAAAAAACCTAGAAAGTGATAAATAATATATAAAGCATTATTTGTGTTTCTGGTCTTAAAAGGTTACATACTAAGTTATCTTGTTCATACAACAACCCGAAGTGACGCATTATTATAGTTGTTATTGTATATGTATGTGGACATGGTGATATGACTGTGTGTATGTGTGTGTGCGTGTGTTTGTATTTGTGTGTGTGTGTGTATACATTGTGCGTGCAAGCAAAAGGTCAATACAAAGTGTCTTCCTTCAATATTCTCCAACTTATTACTTGAGAAAGGAAATATGGCTGAATTTGAATCTTGCTGATTTGCCTGGACTAGCTAACCATGTTAACCTTCCAAAACCCCCTATCTCTATAACTTCCCCATCTCCGGTACACAGGTACACACTTATGCCTCACATTTACACTTGTGCTGGGTATAAAATCAGTTTTCAGGCTTGCACAACAAGAACTTTACTAATTAATTGCGCTGTCTCCCCAGATCTGTGACAACATTATTTTCATAATTGTATATATGTTTGTGTATATGTATTATGAAATGTATAATCAGATAATACAAGAGGCGAAAGGTGACCAGGAAGGAGTAATAGAGTGGTTTGTGAGCTGATGGAACATTTCTCAATTGTAAAGCTGGTTACACACACACACACACACACACACACACACACACTATATTTCTGGTTATTCTGACACACTCCTTAAAATAAAAAGCTACTTCTAGCAATTTCTGCATTAGAAATATTTTTATATAGAGACAAGGATGTTTATTGAAGCATTAATAAATAAAAACTTTTTAAAAACAAAATTTCATCCAATATATTTTTAATAGTTTTTCTTCTGTCCCAATTCCTCCCCCATACTTTTCAAATATTCCTTCCCACCCAATTTTGTGTTCTTTTGTCTCTTTCTTTTTAAAATATAATCCTATGCATGTCTTAACCCTTCTAAAAGGAATGTTTATTGTTTAAAAGATTTAGATTGACATAGGTTGTTGGGAGGCTGTCCTGACTGGGCCTTCTTTAGAAATAAGCCAATTGAGTGGAGTGTGAGAGGGCAAAACCTCCTTTTTTTTTTTTTGTGAAAAGGTTGCTCACTAATATAAGGTTTATCTGTTTTGACTCTAAGTTGTTCTGAGGCCAGAAGCCGCAGGCCTTTGGAAATTGCCACTCAGTTGTTAAACATTATTTAAAGTATTAGTTGTTAACACTACTTCGTTGCCCAGGAGTCTTACCTGTCACTAACCAGCCAGAGAGAGGATTGGAACATTAACTTTTTTTTTAAGTTTAATCCCAAATTGTATTTTACTATTAAATGATTTCAACTATTTCTGGATATACATTAGCATTCATTTTAAGTTACTTTCAATTTTTTTTGGTATAATACACAGAATAAAGGGCTGGTATAAATAATGCAATTTAATGTAGGAAACATGACTCTTTGACCGAATATGCAAAGTTAGTTAACTTGTTTCTCACACCATTCCACTTTTCTATGAACTGAACAGTATTCCTTGCTTAAATATTTTTTTTAATTTGCTTTTTACTTATTCCTTTTACATCCCACTCACAGCCTTACTCCTTATCACCTTCTCCCACAATTACCTTTCATTGAACCTGGAGAAGAAACTCATGCCTTCAGAAAGAAAAAACATCCTTTACACAAGCAAATGTGCATATACATACACATTCATACAATATTTATACACACATTTACCCTTTCATTGGGCCCAGCAATCTGTTATCAACTTACAGACTTACATACATACAACTTACACACCAATACTTACACACACACACACACACACACACACACACACACACACACACACACGGTAAATAGAGTAAAAGCCCAAGCACCAGCTCAGTAAGAAGTTACTCATTCTGAATGAAAAATAAGCTCCAACCTTTATTATATATAGGGGTAAAAAAGCTTCTATCTTCTATTGCTAAACAAAAGAAACCCAAGTCTGAGGGAAAAAAACCCTGTCCTTGTCAGTAAGAAGAAGGCTGCCTTGCTGTTATTTAAAAAAAAGAAAACAAACAAACAAAAAAAGACCTGTCTCACGGTAAGAAGTCTGCCTGCTGCTTTCTGCTTTCTCTGCAGCTCCTTCTACTCTGTTCTTTCCTGCCATGCCTCTCTCTCCTCAGATCTGTAATATTCTGCTGTTTTGCTGTCTCTCTGCTTCTTTTTTGTTTCTACTCCCTTTCTCATCTATTCTCCTTCTGCATACTTAATGTTATTGTTTCTAGCTTTTTGTACTCTTTTTTAGAAGAATAGATCACAAGGTTTTCCAAGCCTTATTTTTCAAAAACTCATAGTTTCAAGTGTAAATTCAAATCATAAACTAAAGAGCATGTAACAAGAGAGATGTTTATATGTGTTACCATTAAGACTAATTATCTAACTTGACATTCATTATTTGTCACTAGCTGCACAGGTTCATTAAAGTTTAAAACTGCAATTCTTATGCCTAAGTTAAGACTCAAATCATCTATTAGTATCTTATTAGTATTAAAGTTTTGCATAGATTAATCCAGTCAAAAGTTTATCTTCTGTCCTTGCACTTACAATAAATCATTATTTCCTTTCATGACCCTTAGTTATCAGACAATGGTTTTATAGCCTAGAGGAATGTTTTCTTTTTCTGCAAGGGTTCATGATTCAATGAAGAATGATACTCAGAATCAAATAATATGTGAACACAAAGAATGTTTTATTCTGCAGAAGTCCAGCATACTAGGGCCTCCCATAACTAAGACAGAGAGACAACCAAATAATTTAAAGCACATTAGGGGAGTTCTGGGGTAACTGGACTTTGTCATACTCTGTACTCTATTTCTAGGCATTACAGAGCCATTGCCAGGGTGTGGCAGCTGGAAACTATTGCTGAGGAATTCCAGGGATTTTTGGTTCTATTTTTGTTTTTCTAGTAACTGACTTGCCTAGGTTTGCCTGCACTTGCCCAGTTGTTAGGCCTAGTATCCTAAACTGCCAATTTGAAGCCTGCCATGGAGTCAGCCTAGTCTCCACATTTACCCCCTCAGTTTTGAGCCATCTCAAATCCTTGAGATGTTTAATAAATCTGTTCCTTAACAAACATGACTAAAGTATTAATTATGCAGGCGCTGCAAGTCAAAGCTAACATCAATAGGATCTATCTTGTTGTCTCTTTCTTACTAACACCATAGATACTTTGACTACCCCTGAGTGGTAAACATAGAAACATTCTTCACCTAAAGCTGCATAGAATCCTCCCTGCTGGAGGAACAGCAAGTCTAGGCCTCTTCTGTTCTGTAAGATTATTTCTGCCAAGGAGTATAGAAAGTCCTGCAGGGTCATGATGGAGTTTTCCATCTCTTATATAACTTCATCTATCTATTGTTATCTGTAAAGCCTTGTGAGTTTTATCTTGGAGTATTTGGGCTGTGACACCTATAGTAGCAACTCTGGTCAGCTCTATGCCAAGCAGAGAACCTAGAAACACAGTGGAAATGACTACCCTTTTAAGATGATTGTTCAGAGGTGCTAACTGGTTGAAGACAAGGATGTCTTGTAATAAGTAATAAATCACTCTGGGTACAAACTGTACTAGAACATAAAAATCCTTAGTCATATTTACAACCAGGCCATAAATGCATGGAGTAAGTCCCAAGGTACAAGCCCTTCAAGTATTCTTTGGGGACAGCATATATCCGGCAACATTAGGGGTTACAGTGTGGTTGCAGAGGTTGCAATAAGCTGAGGGTGCCTATTCAGAGACCTTCTCTGGTAACCAACAGTTTTGTGTTAAATCTTGTGTGAGAGGAGTAAAGAGCCAGCAGTCTGATTAGCCTTCTTGCCATCCACTGTGAACTTGATGACAAGGGTGTTGCATCGCCCTCTGGGGGTACCCAGATAATACGGCGTTACTGACTGGTACAGAAAAGCCTAAGCAGCAAGTAAGAAGAATCAAGCGTATTGAGGTTGCAGTTTCAGGGCATCGTCAGGGTGTGGGGTGACCTTCCATCTTTTTGTGGCACTTCACCTGAAAGTCTCCTCCGCTGGGACCTCAACTGCTGGACCATCTCTCCTGGCAGGGTTAATGTGGAAGTGGTGTATCCATGTACTGATCCCATCCACCTTAATTGCCATAGGCATGATCAGGATCATGGTTTGAGGTCCATTCCAGCAAGGTGCCAGAGTCTTGTGGTTATATCTCTTGATACAGACAGATCCTTCATCACCTGGTTCAAATCAGTGCGGAGTAGAAAGAGGAACAGACTTATAAACCTGGCTTATGGCACACCAGAGTTGATTCTGGATCCTATGGAGGGCATCCAAGGATTTTAAAAACTCATGTTGGTCATATATTCAGCTAAGATACCAAACTGGATGTTAGACAACATGGGATCCATAGGATCACAAGGCAGGGGAGCAGGTGTAAAATATAGTAGTTATTCCTAGCCCTGTATAAGGCATAATGTATGAGAGACACCCAGTCACTGCCAATTTCAAGGGTTATTTGGTCAAGGCTCTGTCTTAGTCAATGTTCTATTGCTATGAACAGACACCATGACCAAGGCAAGTCTTATAAAGGACAACATTTAATTGGGGCTGGCTTATAGGTTCAGAGGTTCAGTTCATCATCATCAAGGTGGAAGCAGGGCAGCATCTATGCAGGCATGATTCAGGCAGAGCGGAGAGTTTTACATCTTCATCTAAAGGCTGCTTCCTTCACTTCAAGGAAGCTAGGATAAAGCCCATGCCCACAGTGCCACACCTACTCCAATAGGCCACACAACTTCAACAGGGCTACACACTTTAATATTGCCATTCCCTGGGCTGAGCATATAGAAAGTATCACATTCCACTCCCTGGCCCCCATAGGCTTCTCCAAACATATGAGTCTATGGGGGCCATGCCTAAACATAGCATAATGCAAAATACATTTAGTCCAACTTCCAAAGTCCCCTTTGTTTATAGCAGTCTCAACAATGTTAAAAGTCCAAAATTCAAAATCTCTTCTGAGATTTATCCAATCACTTAACTGTAACCCCCAAAGCAAGAAAGGAAACCAGTTGGGCAAACTCCAAACTCTGCATCTTCATGTCTGATGTCAAAGTGGTCTTTAGATCTCCAACTCCTTTTTCATTTGTTAACTGCAAAAACTTCTTTTTCCAGGGTTGGTTCCATTCCCTGTTAGGAGCTTTCCTCAGCAGACAGCTCATGGCTCTGGTATCTCTAACATCTTGGAGTCAATTTCAATGTTATGGCTTCTTATTTCAATGTCTAGGATTCACACATGATCTTCTGGGCTCTCCAAAGGGCTGGAGTCAATTCTTCAGCTCTATCCTCTGTAGCACTCTAAGCTCAGGTTGATCCATTCCTCTGCTGCTGCTGTTCTTGGTGATCATTCCATGGTACTACCATCTCCAATACACTGGGATCTTCCACTGCGAAAAGGCTTCATCACACAGGTTCTCTTCGTGTTGCCTGAACCCTTCAGTCCTGGGCCAGCAACTGCAACTGAGGGTGCACCTTCACTAATGACCTTCCATGGCCTCTCACAGTGCCAAGCCTAAGCTTCTCTTCATGACTCCTTCATGTCTTCAAAAGCAGTACCACCTGGATGACTCTTACACATTACCAAGTGCACCTTCAGCACAAGGTACAGCCTTAATACTTCCGTTGTGCTCCCAGAAAACACTTACCAGAATGCCCTGTCCTGCAGGACAGTTGACAGGAGCTGGGACCACCTAGGAGAGAATCGGGGACAAGAGACACAAAGAATGGACAGCAAGACAGGAGGTCTGATCAAGCTGACAATTTTTAATTTTTCTCAGGCAGAAGTTTGACTGGTAGAAGCAGGATGTGGGGTGGGGTTAGATAACCACAAAGGAAAGAGCTTGGCTCAATGAACAGGCTGGGTAAATTGGTTAGCAGGAGGAACAATACAGGGAGGGTTGCTAAGTGACCTAACCACCAGCGCTAAGTGACCTAATGACAAGATTTATATCTATCTTTTTCCCACCAGTGCTAAGTGACCTAATGACTAAGATCTATATCTATCTTTTAAATTCAAACAAAGCTGAAGGCTTAGGTATGGTTGCTTAGATCTGACATGAAGCTGCTCCCAACACCAGAAGTTTTCACCTCGGTGATGCTGGTCTCTTCTTAATCACTGCTAATTTCTTAGCTCCAGGTAACCAGCAAAAATTTCTCCAATAGTCCCTTCTACTTTTCAGTCTAAAGCCAGAGACACATGACCAAAGTTTCCAAGTTTTGCTGCTTGTAGGAACTGGAATATTGCCCCCTTGTTCTATTACATTGTTACTAGTTTTCTGTTTTCCAACTCCCTCACTGCCTAAGATTAGCTGTCCTGAAACTTGTTCTGTAGATTGACCTTGAACTCAGAGATCTGCATGCCCATCTCCTGGAATTAAAGGTATATACCACCATGCCTGCAGTTAAGCTTTTCTTCCTGTAGAGCTTGCTTAATCCCAAACTGGCCTTCAACTCAGAGATCTGTTTCACTTATCTCCTGGGATTAAAGGGATTTACCACCATGATTGGATCTAAATTGAGCTGGGTAGGATCTTGCCACAAAGTCCCATTCCCTTAATCTGCTATTTCCTAGAACACAGGATTCAGCTCCATTTCATATATATTTTGTATTTTTCCTTTCTCAGCTTGCTATACTTGTTTAAAATGATCTTCATGAGACTTAACCAGAGAACAAAATCTATGATGGGCATTTCTGATACTTCTTTTGTCAATACAATTAATCTGAGTCTCTTCACTTTAGCCTCAGCTGGATTCTTCAGATAAGGGCAAAATATAGCAACATTCTTCACCAAAATATCACAAAACTAGTCTCCAGCCACATATTGAAATTCTCCACTGAAACCTTTTGGGCCAGGTCCACACAATTCAAGTCACTTTCAGTGATTAAGTCTTCCATATTCTTACTCTTATAGTCCATTAAACTCCATAAAGCATTCTACCGCTTTTCAAATCCAAAGTCCTCAAATTCACATTCTTCCCAACAAAAGTATGGTCAGGCCTATCACAGCATTACCCCAGTCCCTGGTACTAATTTCTGTCTTAGTCAATGTTCTATTGCTGTGAACAGCCACCATGACCAAGGCAAGTCTTATAAAGACAACATTTAATTGGGGCTGGCTTACAGGTTCAGAGGTTCAGTTTATCATCAATTATCTGGGAGTGGTGGTAATAACAAGATCTTTCCCCATGATTATTTTGTCAGTATCATTGATTCGCAGGGCAGTGGCAGGTATGATTCAGAGGCATGCTGACCATTCTTGGGCAACTGACTCCAGCTTCTTAGCCACAGGTCTTTTCCATGGTCCCAAAGTTTGTTGAGCACCCCCTCTGTTATTCCCTTTCTCTGATCCACATTCAGGTTTGTGAATGTTTGGCAGGACCAAAGCCAGTGCCTCTAACAAGGCTCTTGTCAGAGCCATGTACATTTCAAGGGTTCATTCAAATTTTTCTTCTTGGCCCCTAGTGGCTTTCTATAATGGTATGGCTATCTCATTGAACCCTGACACCCAAATTGTACAAAATCTGATAGAACCCAGAGATTCCTATACTTACCTTTGGGCTGATAGAACTGTGATGTTATGGATGGCTTGCTTCCAAGGTGTCCAATAACATGTGTTAGTCTGTCCCCCTTGAATATGTACTCCAGGTAGATGACTTCAGGTGTAGGACCTGATCAGCCCTATGTCCAGGAGGTCCCACTCATGACAAAACAGAGATAGAGAGTGATGCAATCAAGCAAGAGGTTTAATAATCCAGTCCACTGGGGTGGCCCTGTAATCAGGACAGAGGCGACCCCCAGTAACAAAAGCACATACTTTTTATACTCTTGTGGAGGACAGCCTTTGGCAACAGCATGAGTTCGTCCTTGATGATGCACAATGACCTTTATACTTCTTAATGGAGAGGTATCTTTGGCACAAGGGTCGGGGACTGGTAAGGGACCTTCCCTCTTCACGGCTAGCTCATTTTCTGGAACAGGGTGTTTTCCTAAATTCTTTGGACAGGGTGTTAAAGTCCCAGCCACCTGGTGTTTCCCTAAGGCTGCCATTATCATTAAAGTTTGAATCTTACCCAGGTTGACAAAACTGGGCCTTCTTAGCAGATACTCAGTAGCCAAGTTTTCTCAGCTCTTGTAAAAGGTCTGGTGTGGCCTCCTGGTACGTCTTCAAGTTGGGTCTGCAATACATCCTGAAGCAGAGTTATTTGGGTTAAGGCCCACTGGTACCCACCTAAGTCCCCATGCAGTGCTTCCTCAAAGGTGTTGGCTGAGTTCTTGAATCCTTGAGGCAGGTGCATCCAAGTTACTTGTCCCTTGAAACCTCTCTCCAAGTCTTGCCATTCAAAGGCAAATAGAGGCTGGCTTTTGGGTGCCAGAGGTAGACCCCAAAGCCATCCAGTGTCTGAAGCTTCTAAGGGATGTTAGGGCAGTTTGTTAAACAAAAACCTTGTTCCCAGCTGACTAGTGGTCTCTGACTTCTGGGTCGAAAGCAGTGTAGTCCTACAGACTTCAAAAGGTCTGTCTAGATATTCCCTGGTGCTCTTATTCTTTTCCTGCATTACCTGGCTGACTTTACATAAATCTGTGGGCCTTCTTATCCGGTGGCCTCTGCAGAATCTGGTGATGGTCTCATAGCCTCTCCTTACCTTCATCGTGGTGTTACTATTATTATTGTGTATGTCCATGGTGTGTGTGTGATGTGTGTGTGTGTGTGTGTTTGTGTGTGTGTGCTGTGTGCTGTGTGTGTGTGTTTGTGTGTGTTTTATGTATACCATTATATTTGGCTTAAAATTTTAAACATAGAATATCTTTATGAGTTGGTTTGTTTCATTTTCTTCTATTCCTTCCAAGACCTATTATCAGGAGTCATGTAGGAAAGGCCAAAGGCATACAAGTGACGTCCTGGAGATAATATATCACATTGCATAGTCTGTGACAGAAGGATCACTTGAGGCCAGAAGTTAAAGGCAGTCTGGACTACATAGTGAACCACCATCATAAAATCAAACTTGCTATATAGAGCAATATCTTAGATGAAAGCTGTGATAGTTGACATAAATATTTACTTAATTTTGTAATGGTTCTGTGATCACATTAGAGATTGGGATTATGATATACTTGTTAAAAATCATTAACTTGAAATTATTTTAGAGAGCAATTTACAGAATATGAAAATGGAGCTTTGAATTAGAGCATGATTTTCCCATGGTTCATCTGCACACTAAGTTCAAAAACACAGTGAAAACTCAGCATACACTAACTTGTCTTAACTCTGTTCTTTCCTAGTTATCATTTATGTATCTATTTATCAATTTATCTCTCTTGTATGCAGTGACTTAATTCCATATTCTCAAAACAAAAATAAATAAATAAAACCCAAAACATGTACTGATATGCAAATTGAAGTTCTTCAACATGCTAGCTATAAGAACAGAGTATTAGATTTTTCTGCTCTCTGCCCCAAAAGGTGAGTATGCAGTGTCAACCTTCTATCGACTTTTTAGTAGATTGGCTTGGAAGACAGAGTTAAGATGTAATTTAATTTTATTCTAAATTTTGAATGGAACATAGGATGTGATATAAAGATAAACATTTCTTTAACAATATATTGTGTTAGACAGAAGAGGATGTCAGCTACCCTGGAGCTGGAGTTGCAGGTGGATGTGAACTGCCGGATGTGGACTAGCTGGAAAGGAACTCAGCTCCCATGTAAAAGCAACAAGTGCTCTTAACTACTGAGCTATCTCTCCTATTCCTCATGATATTATTAGTTGAATACTAAAGGTATTCTTGCATTCATTATATGAACAAAGCAATTTAAGTAAGAACACCAAGTAATGTGATCTAAATAATATAAATAGCATAAGCTTTAAGTGTAAGAGCTGAAATTTAAATCAAATCTGGTCTCTCAAAACATCTTTATATTTCTGTGAGGATTCATTCTCCACACTGCATGAAACTACAATAGATGTCTCTGAATCCTAGGTAACTCAACAATTGATGGCAAAAAGCTGCTTGAAGGAATTTACAACTATTATTTCCTCCCAGAAACACTGACACATTAGTCTTCTTTGGCAGATATTTTTCTAATCTTATATAAAACTGCTATGAACATAGATTATATTTTTCTTGTTTGAGAAAAGTTAACTTTGATTGTCAAGTTGACTCCATGAAGCAATCCCTATGACATTAGTAGAATATAACTCTGGCTGTGTGTTGTAGAGGTTTCCCAAAAACAGTTACAGGCTCTGACCTATGTACATGGTTAATCTTCAGATGGATTCATAGTGATCATCAGGAAGTAATAAGAAGTAGGATGGGAGACATTGCAGGACACAGATCACCAGGAGTGTGACCCTGGAAGTATACCTCGCCCTAGTCCTTTGCTCATTGCCTAGTGTCTAAAACGAAGTAAAGAACACATTTTAACTTCCACGAGTTCTGCACAAGTGCATAAGGCCATATGACTAAGAGTGGCTCTCTGAACCCATTTGGCAAATTAAAGTTTCTCCTTTGAGTGATTTCTGTTCAGTATCTTATCACAGTGATCAAAGACTGACTATTGCACCAAGCAGAGGACAAGGCTACTTAGAAATCCTGCTACTGTTAAACAATTCTAGTTTCCAGATTTGTTTTTACTTCTCTGTATTTTTTAACCAGCAACTTGTCCTAAATTTCAAAATTCTGATTTTATTCCATGGAAGTTTTTAATCATACAAGCAAACGTCAGGTGTTTAGCCTCCTCCCTATATTCTGTCTATAAGTAGCTCCTCATAGTTGGTGACCTAACAATCATCACCATGAGCTATTACCACTGAACACCCCACTATAGAACAGAGGGTATAGAATACCAAAGAAATCATTACACTGCAGTTTAACCTGAGGTTATTAGAGTTTGGGGACTGAAGAAAGAACCTAATATATTACACGAAGAGGGAGGAGTGAGTCAACACAAGCCTATGAAAACTAACCCTGTGGGCCAGATGATGAAACAGAATAGTGAGACAAGAAAAGGAAGCTGTCTCAACAAATACAGGGAATTTAGTTTGTACAAGTACAGCCCTTCCAATACAGCAAATGTGTGTTATAGCATATTATGAGCTGCAAGAACTTTTACAGATTTGTATATACTGAAAATTGTTTCTTGATAGATATGATGAGAGCGGTGGAATAAAGTGGGAAGTTTATCAGACCTTCTAAAACACAAAAGGTAGATGAAAGTAATCTAAATATTTTCTAATGTGCCCCATGGGTTAATGGGAAACAACACAACTGAAAGATTGTTTGAGTGTATCACAGATACCATACACTGGATTTTGTTTCTACATATTTGCTTCTAAAATTTTTTTCAGTTTATTGCATAAATTAATAGTGGCAGAGGACATAGGCTTTGAGGACAAGATATTTAGCTGAGTAGATGTGACTCATTAAAAAGTAGCTTGGAGGGGTCATTAATAAGGTTCAGCTGGTAAATCATTTACCACACAACCATGAAGACCTAAGTATGAAACCATCATATCTACATGTAGAGTGTATTGGCAGTATGCACCTCTATCCCCTGTCTGGTGGGGAAAGATCACTGACAACCAGAAAACGAATGGTGAAATATAACATAGGGTGAAATACAACTAAAGAACACATATTATTGTCAACCTCCACAGATACTATGGGTGGTGAATTCATGCACACACACACACACACACACACACACACACACACACACACAGAGAGAGAGAGAGAGAGAGACAGAGACAGAGACAGAGACACACACACACACACACAGAGAGAGAGAGAGAGAGAGAGAGAGAGAGAGAGAGAGAGCTAATAGTTTAATAGTTTATGAACACCAACTGCTGTGTGGTGTACACTTTGACAAATTTCCCCTTCTTTCAGGATTATAGTTTTCATTTCTGGAGTTCAGATTTGTTTAAGGTTTTCACCTTTTTAGAGGTGTGGGTATAAATGTGGGCTTGTGTTTACTTTCCAGTTCTGTCTTGTGAAGATTCTAAGCAAAACAGCTCAGATTATGATGTTTGGATTCTCATTATGTATGGACCTGCTGCTTCTGTTCATTTGGGGAGGGATCAGCAAATACTACAGAAAACCAGATGAGAAATGATGAGAGCCTGAAGCAACACTAGGCAATACAAGACCTAGTAAAAGAGATCCAATGAGAGTGTTGTTTTCATTATCAAATTAATTATGAAACACCAGGAAGTCTAGAATGTTCCCAGGTTTCAGTCTGATCAATATAAATTTGTTCTCTTTTTCTCTGCTGTCACTAGAGGATTATGTTTTATTAAGAGATGTCATTGGTGTAGGGTCACACATAGAGATAGAGTTGACCTCATTAACCCAATGTACACAAAGTAAGACCAAAAGAAATTATAGCCACACTAAAGGGATCAGCTTGGTGCCCTATATAAAATGATGCAATGAGGCTAAATAAGTGTAATACATTCTGCCTGTTCTTTCAACCCTGTTTGGTTCTTCAATGAAATATTTATTTGTGAGGGAATGTTAAGTACACATTATGCTGCAAGCTTTTACTGTCAGAATATACTGGTGTCCTCTTAACCTGTAATAGGGAACAGAAAAAAGTGGTATAAGATATATTATATAAATATATATATTGTATATAGTTGTGTAAGTTGTGTAAAGAATATATATATATCATATATATCATTGTTTAGGGACATTCAGTAAGACAAATAGCTAAATCATCCTTAGATATGCAAGTCTTTCAAGAAGTATTTCAAGAACTGGGAGAGAAAGCTTCACAAACAATTTTAAGTTTGCACGACTGAAAAAGAGTTATTTCTTCCCTACAGCTGTGTACCGAGGTAGGCAATTATGTCTGTTAGAAACTACAAAGGGCATGGAAATGTTGGCCCTTCCAGCTGCTCATGAAATTGGCTGGTATTTGTATGCTCACCTCCAGGTGCCTGTCTCAATAGAGCTGTAGCTGGACCTCAATCCTATTTCTTAAGCAAAAAAAAAAAAAAAAAAAAAAAAAAAGAAAGAAAACTCTACTCGTCTAAGGGCTGATGGTGCCTGCTGTTTATAATTCCTGTAGCACAACCTCATTTACTTAAAAGTAACACTGTTTCGCATTAGAATGTGAGAGTTGTTCTTGAATGGAATGAAAATTAAGAGCAAGTTAGATTTTGAGAACTATTTCTTTATTCTCCATTTCTGCTGAGAGTAGGTTCCATAATGCAAAAACAAAATAAACAAAATGAAACCAAAAAAAACCTTGAATTTTCATAGATTATTCATGTAACTCATTGTTGTAGCGATGACAAAATCACCAATGAACTTTGTATTTTTCCTTTCTAAGGGTCTTGACACTTTGCTTTAAATATTCCTAAAATGCATTTGCCACGAGCTAAGTCTGAGAGATATTTCATAATGTGATCCCGGTTTTGATCTTATGAGACTTAGAGATGATTTTGCCAGTCTTGTCGTATGGAAATGAATGAAATTCTGAATAAAACAATGCATTCACCAATATGCTTATTTTCTTTGTGGACTCAAGAAAACCATGGTATACAGTACTTTTGAGCTGTCATGTTATTGCTTCATCTTCTGAAAGTTCTGTGGCTTTTACCTTCTCTAACACTCCTGTTTATGCACATTTTAGCTTTAGGAAATGCATTCTTTTTTTCTTTCCATGTTGCTCATCAGGATTTAACAGAGCAGTTGACAATCTACTTGGCATATTCTGGCAATGAGAGGAAAATGTCTCTTAAGGAGACCTGAAGCTCTAAGCCTCCTTTGAGCAACTCCCTGTGGAGTGGCGACTGATGACTGGCAGGAGCTGACCTGGACACACATTATTTCAGTCCTTGGCTCCTGAACACAGAAATCCCCTAGATGATTGCAAGAAACACCAAGTGCATCAGATGTGCAGAGGTGCCAAATGTGATGGGAATTGGCATTTGAGAATAGCCTAACTCAAGAGAATGCTAAGAAAACATGCCATGTGTCTGTCACTGAGAAATAGACCATTTTGAATTTTTCTGTGTTGCTAGATTTGAGCCTCTGGACTCTTCAGGTCAGCTGCCCTGTTGCCCTTTAGGATCCCAAGTGGGAAAGTAAAGAAACTTTTGAGTTTCTCTCTCTTATCACCACATGAGGAATGGACTGGACTGATGGAGTTTTCTAAGAAATTGTGCCTTGGGCAGCAGCTACTTCAGCCTGCAGTAACTAGAGCTAATGAAAGTACCCACGGGATGTCTCTCAGGATCCTTAGCACTCTGTGCTGCTCACAGTACCCAGGGAAAGGTCTGGCCACAGGCAATCATCTCAGAGAAAGATTCTTCCTTGGATTTACCAGGAGTTGTGTCATTTTCTTATCATGCAGACCATCATGCCAAGGTTGAAGCAACGATTTGCTCTTAATTATATGGGTACACTCACCTTTTGTGGTAGTTTGTAAATTCTGTACACACAAATAAGTTTTGTGCTCTTGCCTTGCAGAGTAGCCAGACTTAAGGGCAATGTATAAATTAAGATGTGTCATGAAGTATTGGATTTTTCTCCTGAAATCTAAATGAGATCATAAATAACAAATAAAAGTCAATGACATAGAACTTTAGGATAAATGACTCTGTACAAACATGCATTTCCAATCAGATTTGGAGAAGTGTGTCACAGTGTAATCTTTTGCTATAGATTTTGTTCAAACCTGGTTTTATTTTGTTTGATGATATGACCTAGTCTTCATGTTATCTGTGTCTTTATATAAATGAAGGTTCATTGCTAAAGTGTTAGCATGATTGGTAATAAAGCTTTTACTGACTGATCTTTTCAAATAATTTTGTTTTTAGATATGCACCTGTGTGTGTGTTTGTGTGTGTGTGTTTGTGTGTGTGTGTTTGTGTGTGTGTGTTTGTGTATGTGTGTGTTTGTGTGTGTGTTTGTGTGTGTGTGTGTGTGTGTGTGTGTGTGTGTGTGTGATTGTCTGGGACACTGACTCTGCCTTCCCTTCCTTTGTGTTTCTTTCTAGACACCATCATGACAGCTGTCGGTCTGTCTGTGAGTATGTATAGATGTGTGTGCACGATAGCAATGGACATAAAAGTACATCATATTCCCTGGAGGTGGAGCTCATTGTAAGCTTCTGGGTGAAGGTATAAGGAAACAAACTCTAGTAATCTAGAAGATGAGTGAGGGCTATGACCCATGGTCAAGTTACAACTTCCTCTGTATTGACAATCCATGAGATAGTTCCAAGTTACTGAAAAGAGGATGTGGAAATATCCCTTAGAACTAAAAAACAAAACAAGCCCCAAAACAAAAACAAAAATCCAAACAAACAAAACTTTATGATGATGAATAGTGTAGCAGAGAAAGAGTCCTCCAAAGTCAAAATGAGACAGGGAAGATAATGGCCTAAATGGGCTTCTAAAAGCAAAATGGCAAATACAACATTTCTTGGTACCTTTCTTGTTTGGAAAAAGACTTCAAATTATAAACAAAGAAAAATAATTATACAGATAGTGCCCGTGAGTAATGACAACTTCCCATCATGTTGAATAAGTCTAACTTCTAATCATCAGAACCTAAGATTGTCTAGTTTTACCTTTGCAAACTTGAATTTGAAATGGGATAATGAAGCAGGCTTTGAGCAGAAGAGATAATCCTGAGTTATCCAGTGGAGCTAATGTTATAATACAAATGCTTGAAAGAGGAAACCGCATCCTAATTAGATTAGACAGGTGAAGAGGAAAGAAAGATGAGGGATCCTTTGTATAAAGTGACTGGACATGGATGGAAATGAAGATGCGATATGAGACCATAATCCAGGCTACAAATATGGCTCTAAAAGTTGCCTAGAGCTCTAGACTGACAGCCTCAGGAAAATGTGAATTGAAACACAACAAATAGAAACTATTGTTTTGTGTTGAGAACGTAACAGTCATAGAAAGAGAATTCAAATCCTAAAACTTGTCTTAAAATGTATGTACTTGCTTTGTTGTCTGTCTGTGTGTGTGTGTGTGTGTGTGTGTGTTTGTGTCTGTGTGTGTATTTTTATGCATGCATGTAGAAGCCAGATATTGTCCATGATGACTTTTCCATCATTTTGAATCATATTTTTTGAGAGAGGATCCGTCCCTGAACCTGTATCTCATTGACTTGTACAATCTATTTGGCTAGGACATTTCAAGGATCTAATCATCTCTGGGTACTGTGTCACACCCACTTCCAGGGTTACATATGTGCCTTTCCCTGTCCAGATTCTATATTCTGGCCATCTCTTTGCTGACTGCCATCTATTCAGCCTTACTTTCTTATTAGTAAGCAGAAAGGGAGACTCTTTTCTTGACTAAGAATAGGAAAAGAAGGCAATGAACCTGAAAGTCAACTCTTTAAATCCTGTAGGTTGAAATGTTCTAGATACACCGTATAAAGAAACAAAGAAGGAAGAATGAGCTAGTAAAGGAATACTCACATCTTTAGGAAATAATGTTTTGCAGGACTTCTGGGACACTGACTGCCTTCCCTTCCTTTGTATTTCTTTCTAGACACCATCATGACAGCTGTCAACTGTTAAGGTATTGGAGCTGTGGCATTATCATGAATATGGAGTTATAGTGAAGTTGTAGGTCATCTGGTGGTCATCCTGGCAGCAATATTAAATCAAACCACTTTAAGACAGCTCACCTGAAAAGGCATTGGGATGCTGACACCCACTGAGATTGTGTCCTCAAAGATAAGCATGATTAGTGTGGAGCAGAAGTTTGGGCAGGAGATTTTGCAGTACTCAGAGTGCAAACTTCTGTCCTTCTTAGGTCCACTTCTTATTCCTGAGTTCTCAGTCAAGGACCCAGCTTGTGAAACTTCTTAAATACCCATTTGCATGCAATTAATGGTACAATAGAGGAGTCAAAACTTCTTTAAAAGGTTTTATCTAGATTTACTTATTGTCTAGTTATAGTACAGAACCATAAACATCGATAACTGATACTTGTGCTATATGGCCATTGGGATTTCCTTGGGAATAAGAATAGGGGCAGACAGTGAAAGGCAAAGGGTCCCAAAAGCAGCACAAGCAGGGAAGCTATTAGAACACCCTAAATGAACAAATTCCAAGTAAAAATTGGAAGAGCCTCTTTAGTTTTGCTCTATATATCTTGGATAATGACTTGAAGTTTGATCAAGGAATCAGGTTGTCCATTCTAAAAGCCTATGGACTCTTTCCTCTATAAAACCTCTGCCTGTCTATCACTGTTTCTGTGCAGCATTTCTATAAATTGAAGCCAGACATTTAATTCTACAGGGAGAAGAATCATAAGCCACAGGACTTAGTACAGAAAGTAAGCCAGCATGATATAAAGCCAAATACATCTGATCCCATGTCACTGTGTGCATGACTACCAAAAACCATGGGACTTTTGGGTTAATTTCTTTTAAAGGGCACAGGTCTTGAAACCTTGTCTGTTCTTTGTAGACTGTTCTTTGCAGTGTCTTTGCTAATAAACCATATACAAAGAAAGGTAGTTTGTGAAAGGAAAATAACTTTGTAAAGGAGTTAGAGTAATATGTCATTTTCTCGCCATAGGCAGGAGCACACAAATGTCAAGTGTTTATGTCAGGGATATTTGAATGAAAATCAAAGTAGTGCAGATGTAATATACTAAGGGAAGCTGGTGGATTCATTCCTTGACGAGGTAGTAGGACAGGGTTTCTGTATTACTCGTGGCTGGCAAAGTTTTGGCAGCAACACAAGGTACCTTGTCTCATAGTTTCTCACATTTAAGCTCTCTGCCCTGATGTGATGTTGGTATATGAAGTCTAATGTAGTTGTGTTTCTCGAATGCCATATTTGGTATAGAAGAGACAAGGAAGTCACGGTACTCAGTACCAACCTTCTGATCATGACATAGGTTAGCATTTTCATCTAGAGCTTTTTCTCACTGAAGAGAAGTGTCTCTGGGTAATCACATTCTACACACTCATGGTGCTCATTGGCCATTGAAGGCATGGGAAGACCGACTCAATGTACAAAAGTGGCCCCAGAGTGAGATCGGGCCAGTATTGTGTAGACATCCTACAGAAGTGCTTTATATAAACTTATAGTGGCCTCTCTGCAAGAAGTCTTTGCAAACTATCCTTCCTTCTGTTGGTTAGTATCAGGCAGTCAAGTGTCAGGAACCTGACTTTAAAGCCTCTTGATTCTAATAATTTCTTATGGGTCAGCATGAACAGCACCATTTTGATTGTATTGATTCTTGAATTCTCAGTATGGTAATAGATCCAGTTCCAATTAAATAACTACTCCCCCTACCCATACCTTTTAAATGCCCATGTATGATTTTTCTTTCATATCCACAATAATTCTTGTGCTTTTTATTATATTTTCTTGCATATTCAAGATCAACTATGTGACCATTATAAGAACTAAAAATCGACCCTTGACCTTTTTACTTTCAAACTTAGCAAAGTCTGGTCAGGTAAATATGTATAGTGGATTCCTGCAGTCACCTTGCTTTCAGTCTACTGAGACCTGTGTTGTACTTTTCGCTCTACCAAAACTAAGATAGTGGCCTCGCCCGAATTAAAACATGGACAATTTCTTAGGACAAAGTGGAACTAAGCCATTGTACTACAGACTTGAATATCAACCGCTGTTATCTACTTTTTGTGCATCATCTATCCTTGCATTAGTAAAATCGAATGTCATAGTGTAGCACCATATAAGTGCTTCTGGATGCCTTTGTTACAGGGGCTGATGAAGAGGAGCAGAAAAACAAGTCTCTTGGCTCTTGTATTTCTGATATGATTATTCCTCTTTAATTTGTCTTCTGAAAAATGGATCATCCTGTTCCTGGAATGTTATAAACCCACTGTTATATCACTTTTCTTTTGTTAAAACTAATAGTAAAATAAATGATAGTTCTGATTGTAATCATGAGGAATATGGGCCTTACAATGTCCATATACCTAGGTAAGTGATGGCACTCATTATAGAGTATAAAGTGGAGATTTGCTCAAATGGATACTCGCTGGGCATAGGCCGGCTGAGTTTGTTCTTTTGCGAAGGGAAAACAGAATTGTTTTATAAATTGTATGAAATTTACCATCAAAAAACACATCTAAAAGCCATTTGCAATTAAGGATTTTAAAGTATTTGAAGTGCCTATGAAAAGAATCTTCCTCCCTAAAACATGCAGGCTTCTGTGACTTAGAACATCAAATCAAAAATATTCTTACTGTAATATATGTACGAAGAGTATCTGAAAAGTGATGCTTCAATCAGAAGGAAAATTTCCAGAGAAACACGGAATATAGAAAATCAGAGAGACAGTACTTCACTCAAGATTCAGGGCCTACAGTGCTCTCTACTTCAAGTCATTTCCAGTGTTGTCAGCCAGTCTGTTTCCGTCATGGAGGAGAAAATATTAGACCCTCATGACTCAGTGGTGGAATCACACCACACTTCAACAATCTTTCTGAGAAGAAATGACTTCATATGTAGGTATTCCACACAACTGAAGGATGGTGATTGTTCTCAGCTCAGAAGACACAGTTCGCACTATGAATAATGACTTTGTCCCTGTATCTACATACAGCAAAAGTTCAATGAAGACATCTGAAAGTAAAACAAAAAAGAAGTAATAAAATGTATGGATATATAGACAAATTTTAGTTGTATAGTCAAATGCATCTATAGACATAGATATATCTATATATCTACCTATCTATCTATCTATCTATCTATATATATATATATATATATGCTTATATAGAGAGATAAGCATAGATCAGCCTATCTATTTACCTACCTATCTTCTCTACTGAAATTTCATGAAAGAATTGTACTCCAGTGTCCTAAGATATCCACTATTTGGAATTGTCACTATGCCTTTAAAATGATATTTGAAGCAATTATGAAAATTATCATGTCAAGTATTTCCTTATTTATTTATTTATATTTCAAATGTTGTTTCTCTTCCTGTGGGGCACAATTTCTCCCGTTTGCAAGACCCCACCGCATCCTCCCCCCTCTTTCCCTCTAAGAGGTTGTTCCCCAACCTACCCACCCACTTCCACCTCACCCCTCTAGCATCTCCCTTTACCAGGGCAAAAAGCATTTTCTATAATCTGTGGTTTGGTGTGAAGGTTTTCCTTGAGAGACATCAAATTCCATAATTCTGTGGCACAATCTATCATGTTAGTCAGAGACTTCAGGATTTCTACATATTTGAGAACCAGATATTATTCTGTAATTTCCTTTATTTCTCTATTTTATCAAGGTTGAGAATTGAACTTAGAGTCTTGATCATGCTTGGCCTCTTCTCTACCCAATGACTTCTATCCCCTGTGTACCCTATATGTTTGTAGGTGAATAATCACTTTGTTTCTAAGACAACATATTTTATCCCTTCTCACATAAATGATTCCTGATCTGTGATGGGAATTGTACTATAGTAAGAGAGTGATACTCATTCAATAGAAAAGTTGCTTCAGTGTTTGAATTTTGGTCCTTCTCCAGGTTATGATCATATGATAAGATAGTGCCATGATTCTGGGTAGAGGAGAGAGTCTCAGCTCCCTACTGGTGAAATAACTGATGCCTCAGAGCACACTTTGCTAGTAAATGAATTGTATTGGCGAATATATTAGACAAATTAAATGGTTTTTGACTTATGGTGTTGTAATATATGGTGAGTTCTTTGGTATATAACCAATTCATAAAATAAAATTTGTCTTGTTACCAACTTTACATGGTATCTGTTTCAAAATAGTAATTATTTATTGCAGATGCCCTGAAAGGAATACCAGAAGATGCCCCTCACTTTAATTTCTTACCACATATATATTTTCAATGGGTCAACAATAGACATTAGTTGTTACAAACTTAGCACTTACCGTAATGATAAATTCTGTCATACACATTTTAATAGTATTGCTATTTTCACACTACAATAGAATCAGAGTTATTATTAACTATAAACTCTATGCTGAGTCTAGACTTTACAGTGGTTATTATTGGCTTCACATCACTTGGCAGAGCTGGAATTTCAATTCATAAAAATGTGACTTCACTCCAGGAGTCAGTGTCTTCCCTCTTGCAATTATATATAATCTTCACTACAGTGTGAAATAGGTGAACATATTTCACTTGAGAGTCTCGCTTCTAGCTTATTGTTTTATTAACAGTACCTGAGAACAAAATTTCCAATAAGTGGGAAAGTTGGTTTTTTATACATTTTCTAAATTCATCAATAAAATAATTCATACTCCCTATACCAGGTACAAGTCCACTGCCTATGAATAAGGGTGACAGAGAGCTTTAGCTTTCATCTATTGAGTGGCAAATGAGTGAAGGTGAATGCCATACATCATTGATGCACATGGAGGACAGCACTTAGGCCTTTCCACATCAACCACATTGCACTCTCTTATCAGTTCTTCCTAGGAACTTAAGAGTGAACTTAGTAGGCCCCATTAGACACATGGTCTGAAATATAAAATATTCCTTACAGACCAAAAGTTTGACGTCTCCACACACATTTTCTGTTGCCACTTAGCCAGATGTGATTTAGTCATGTGGTGACTCTGGATTTCCAAAGTGCTTCTTACTAATTTGAGTGAAAGGATTCTCTGCGCACTCATTTATGTTCACATATTGTCACTCTCACCTGCATTTTAATGAGGAAGAGAAGTCAATCTTGCTTTTCTTTCAAGATCCTTACTGTAGTTCTTGGTCCCATAATGCCTGAGGATAAAATAGCTGAAAAGTACACATTAACAGAATGAGAAAATTCCTAAGCTATGGTAGCAGTATTTGGGAAGAAGCTTCACCATTGCTAGACACCAGTCATTTAAATTCACAGAACCTTGCATAGTTCCATGCAGCCCAATGGTTATATGCATCTATTGATTTGAAATCTTCTGAACATTTCTCACTGGACTTGAGGTAAACCCCTGTAAAAGATACACGTAGTAGGTGTATTGCTAGCAGTGCATCATTGTGTAGAAAGAAAATAAGAAACCGAAAGCATATTAGATGTAGGATGTCACTTCTATGACACAGCACTTAATGAATGCATTTAGCCCTCTAATGCAGTGTAGGCTGTGCACCTGGATGAACTGAACGTTTCTTATTTATCCAGATTCAGTCTTGAATTGAGTCACCAATTAAGGTGATGTAAGTGGAGCTTTGCCCATGTGTATTTCTGTTTTGTTTTCTCCTGCTAGAATTCACTTTTGGTGCAGTTTGGTTTTGCCATTAAGTATTATAGTATTATAATAGTATAGAATATATTATTATAGTATAGAATATATAGTATTCCAAAAGACTATGTATCCACTCACCCTGGTGCTTATAAAACACCAGAGTGCCTCATATGTAATGGGAAAGGACTCTAGCACTGGGTTTTCTCTCTCTCTCTCTCTCTCTCTCTCTCTCTCTCTCTCTCTCTCTCTCTCTCCCTCTCTCTCTCCAATGAGACAGGGTCTCATTAAATTTTCAGGCTGAGACTAAACAGAAACTGCAGCAACTGAGAATCTTGAACTCAAAAAGTTTCAGCTTCAGCCTTGAACTAAGTCTGCAGTCCGTCTGTGCGATGTGCCTGGGTCTGAATGATGTATACCGTTTCCCCTAAGGTCTCCCTGCCTTTCAGGTTCCCTGAAAAGTCTTGTGGGCAGTCCTAGTAATCAGGCACAGTGAAACACTATCACCCGATGAGTGTGGCCATTTTGCATAGCCCTGGTCTTAGCTGGAAGAAGGAAGATTAGCATCTTATGTCTACTTAGCTCCTGCCCTCAAGAAAGCTGCACCCTTTTCCACATGGCATTGCTGTTCACTTTCACTTGCTTTTAATAATTTTTTAAAACTTTAGTTTTTTTGTCAAGTAACACATAAAGACAGACCTAGTAGAATTACACCAGAACTCTCCCCAGAGAATCTAAAAGCCAACAGGTCCTGGGCAGATGTCATACAGACCCTAAAAGAACACAAATGCCAGCCCAGGCTAATATATGCAGTAAAACTCTTAATTAACATAGAAGGATAAACCATGATATTCCATGACAAAACTAAATTTACACAATATCTTTCCACAAATCCAGCACTACAAAGGATAATAGATGGAAAACTTTAACACAAAGAGGGAAACTGCACCCTAGAAAGAGCAATAAAGTAATGATCTTTCAACAAAGAATCTACAAAAGCAGAGGCTGATTCTTTGAGAAAATCAACAAGATAGATAAACACTTAGCCAGACTAACCAGAGAGCACAGAGAGTGTATCCAAATTAACAAAGTCAGAAATGAAAAGGGAGACATAACAACAGAATCTGAGGAAATTAAAAAATCATCAGATGCTACTACAAAAACCTATATTCAACAAAACAGAAAAACATGGATGAAATGGACAATTTTCTAGACAGATACCACATACTAAAGTTAAATCAGGATCAGATACACCATGTGAACAGTTCCATAACTCCTTAAAAAATAGAAGCAGTCATTAAAAGTTTCCCAACCACAAAAAGTCCAGGATCAGATGGGTTTAGTGTAGAATTCCATAAGACCTTCATAGAAGACCTCATACCAATACTGTCCAAACTATTCCACAAAATAGAAACAGACAAAGCACTACAAAATTCCTTTTCTTAAGCCACAATTACACTTATACCTAAACCACACAAAGACCCAACAAAGAAACAGAACTTCAGACCAATTCCCATTATGAATATTGACACAAAAATACTGGATAAAATTCTTGTAAAGAAATCCAAGAACACATAGAAATGATCATTCATCAAGATCAAGTAGGCTTCATCCCAGGGATGCATGGATGGTTCAATATAGAAAAATCCATCAATGTAATCCACTATATAAACAAACTCAAGGAAAAAAAAAACACATGATCATCTCATTAGATGCTGAGAAAGCATTTGAAAAATCCAACACGCCTCTATGTTAAAAGTCTTGGGAAGACCAGGAATTCAAGGCCCAAAACTAAACATAGTAAAAGCAATATACAGCAAACCTGTAGCTAACATTAAACTAAATGGAGAGAAACTTGAAACAATACAATTAAAATCAGGGACTAGACAAGACTGCCCACTCTCTCCCTACTCATTCAATATAGTTCTCGGAGTCCTAGTGAACTACTAAGCCTGATAATTTCAGCAAAGTGGCTGGGTATAAAAATAATTCAAACAAATCAGTAGCCTTCCTCTACTCAAAGGATAAACAGGCTGAGAAAGATATTAGGGAAATAACACCCTCCTCAATAGTCATAGATAATACAAAATACTTTGGTGTGACTCTAATCAAGCAAGTAAAGGATCTGTATGATAAGGACTACACAAGTCTCTGAAGAAAGAAATTGAAAAAGATCACAGAAGATGGAAAGATCTCCCATGCTCATGGATTGGCAGGATTAATAAGATGTTACATGTATTATATCCATGCTCATGGATTGGGAGATTAATATGATATTACATGTAATATATTAATGTACAATATAATATATTATATTACATTACAGAGCAATCATGATAAAAAACTGTGTGGTATTTGTACAAGGACAGGGAGGTAGATCAATGGAATAGAATTGAAAACCCAGAAATGAACACATATGCCTATGGTCACTTGATCGTTGACAAAGGAGCTAAAACTGTCCAGTGGAAAAAAGACAACATTTTCAACAAATGGTGCTGGTTCAACTGGATGTCAGCATATAGAAGAATGCAAATCGACCTATTCTTATTGCCTTGTACAATGGTCAAGTCCAAGTGGATCAAGGACCTCCACATAAAACCAGATACACTGAAACTAATTGAAGGGAAAGTGGGGAAAGCCTTGAACACATGGGCACAGGGAAAAATTTCCTGAACAAAACACCAATAGCTTATGCTCTAAGATCAACTAATGGGATCTCATAAAATCGCAAACTTCTATAAGGCAAAGGACAATGTCATTAGGACAAAATGGCAACCAACAGATTGAGAAAAACTCTACCAATCCTCCATCTGATAGCGGAGAAACAAAATACTTAAGGGCGGAAATATGGAGAGTAAGTGTGGAGCAGAGTCTGAAGGAAAGGCAATACATAAACTGTCCTACCTGGGGATCTATCCCATATACAAACATCAAAACCAGACATTATTGCAGATGCCAAGAAGTGATTTCTGACAGGAGCCGGATCTAGCTGTCCACTGAGAGGCTTTGACAAAGTTTGAAAAATATAGAGGAGGAATCTCACAGCTGACCTTTGGACTGAGCAAGGGGTCCCCAATGGAGGAGATAGAGAAAGGACTCAAGGAGCTGAACGGTTTTGCAACCAATAGGAAGAAAAGTAAGATCGACCAAACAAAATCCCCAGAGCACCCAGGTACTAAACTACCAATCAAAGAGGGACCCCTGACTTCAGCAGCTTATGTGGCAGAGGATGGCCTTGTAGGGCATCGATGGAAGGAAAGGCCCTTAGTCTTATGAAGGCTGGATGCCCCAGTGTAGTGGAATGCCGGGGTGGGGAGGCAAGAGTGGGTTGGTAGGTGAGGGAGCACCGTCATAGAAGCAGTGGGAGGGCGATGCAAATAGGGGGTTTCCAGAGGGGAAACCGTGAATGGGTATAACATTTGAAATGTGCATTTAATAAAAGCAGCACAATAACTGCAGTTAAATAAATGATTCTGCGGAAACAAATAAAAAATGAAGTTTATGAAAGCAAAATGCATTTTAGCACCTTGTTGAGTCATTATGTATAATCCCTGTAATTCATTGAAAAGAATAATAGAAATCATCATTAATGTGGCAACAATAAAGTTCACTTCAGAGATCTATTTATTTAATTTTATACAAGAAAAGTTTGCTTTTCCCCTTGCGTGGAGTAAGTTTATTCGCGTAGGTTAATTGTACCCTATGCTTCAGGTGGAAAGGACTCTTAGGCTAAAACGCATTCTGATGTTCATTGTGGCAAAACTCAGAAGGAACACGCAGGAAATAAAGGCATCAGTTCAAATAAAGCTTAAAACATGACAGTGAGAGAGAATTTTTAACAATGCAAAAAAATGGTAGCTTTACAAAGAATATTGTCATGTATACGTACATATACAAATATATATATATATATATATATATACATGTGCATATGTCTATACACACACACGCATATATATATATATATATATATATATATATATATATATATGTTTAGCACATCTGAATGTGTACCTTTTGGTGTATTGTTAAATAGAGGAATATAAATTGAAACAAAGGGGAATAAAGGTAAAAACAAAATGTGATTTTTTTTGTTTGTGTGTGTGTGTGTGTGTGTGTGTGTGTGTGTGTGTGTGTTTGTTTGTGTGTCAGCATTTATGCATGTGCATTATATCCATGCCTGCTGCCCGTGGGGACAGGAGGAGAGTGTCACCTTCCCTGGAACTGGAGCCACAGGTAATTGTAAGTTCAATTAGTAGTTCCATGTAATTGCTAAGCACTTACAGTCAGGGTCAGTACATGGAATACCTATGAGTACTACATTAACTACTACCTCTGCAATAAGAAGGTTCTCTAACGAAGGTTGAGAATGGCACAGATTTATGCATGTAAACAAACATAAATTCTGACAGGGCATTTCAACAACATAACCATTTAGCCAAACACTTTTCAGCTGCAATATAATTATTATTGATCTTTGAAAAGCCAGGAGTCATCAGGGATAATGACCGAAGAGAGGACTTTTGTCTTTTGAATTGGAAAATTAAAATGAAATTCTTCAATTTACCTTCTCACTTTATTTAGTTGTTCTTCCAGACCACATTTTAAAAAATATTTGTCGCAATGAGTTGGATTAGCAAGCACAACAACAAAAGAACTGTTTGTTCACTTGCCACATATAGTTTGTGAATACTGTCATTGTCCTACCTCAAACAACTTCTGTCATTCCCTCCAGACACTGACACTGTCCTCTGAGAGGAACAGAGCCTGCATCTCCCATCATTCTATTGTATGAAGAAGAGACATAGAAGTCTGCAGAAAGGCATTCAAGAACTCCTTTGTATTTTACCACATGACAGCCAATCCCCCAGTTGAAAATTCCTCTTTTTTATTTTATTATTATTTGATATTGGATTTATTCATTTTATTCCCTAGTAATTCTCTGAACTAATTTGTATAAGCTTTAAAAAGATTAACTTTATATTTAGTCATGTGAACAAATGTGTGTGGATGTGTGTTTGAGGACATATGCTTACATGTATGTGGGGGTAGGTATATGCATGTGCGTGTGGATGCTTTCCCGGGGCAGCAGACACTTTTAGGTCCCTTGATACTAGAGTTAAAAGTAATTTCGACCTGCCAGTGTTGGTGTTGGCAGCTGAACCTACGAGTAATTATGATCTGTTAGTCCTGGTGTTGGCAGCTGAACTCAGTCCCTCTACAATTATAACCTCTGAGTCAGCTCTCTAGCTTCAAGTGTTTTGCTTCTGTTTTTCCTTTTTCCATTTTAATTTGTTTTTATTTCAATGCAAAGTCAGCAAGGAAAAAAATGACTGAGATTTATTACCATCTACAATGCTTGCAGAGAAACACGCACTTGAAAAAGCAATTTAGTCCAGATTTAAGAAGAAGTTCCAATTAAACAAAATTAATTTCAAAATATGTGTTTTATGCCAAAACCAAAGAAAGCCTTTGGGGAATACTTAATTTTGTTTCTTGAGGCAGTGTTAGTCTGTGTCCTAGGCTGGCCTTCAACCCTTGATCTGGCTTTCCAATCGCTAAAACGCTGAAGCTCAAGGCATGGACTGTGACAAGGGCTCACGATTATTTCTTCAAAATAATTTTCTACAAGTGAAATTAGGCACAAACACAGAAGTCTGAAACTTTTTTACACATTGGCAGATTTCTCCCAAATAAAATCTCACAATCTGAACCTTTCAGAGCAGTGTTTGTAGAAATCTGGATTATCTCACACTTTTTCCTTGTGATTCATAATTTATTATGAATAATACCAGACTTACCACCTTCAAGCTTTATTCCTCGGGAAGACTGAGTGAACTTGCTGCTTCTTAATTATTTCTTTTTAATATTTATAACTGCAATATATTTTTCTAGAGATATGTTTTTCCTGATTGCTGCTTATGGGGAAATATTTTCCATTTGTGTGTATGGTGTATGTGTGGAGCGGTGTTTATGAAGCTATAAATATGTATTGCCAGCTTTGTCTTTTAACTTTTCTCTTGGTACTTTTTAAGAATTATGAATCCATTTGAAATGAAGATATTTCCTTTTATACTTTCTACTTGTACTTCAAAGTGCTTCTCATACATAAAATTCATGTCCATTTTACCAGTATTATGTGTAGCTAATTTTCTTATTTGCATACTTGGCGTTTTTTACTACCAGAAATCTTCTCTGCATGGTCCTGTGGGTCTGTATAAATGAATTCCTCATTGATATGAACCAGTTTAAATAACCAGTGGGACTCCTAACATTTGTCCAAACCTTAAAAATGATCTTGCTGTTTGTTTAAATATATAGATAACATGAAAAATTATGAATAATCACATTTAACTAGAACACTGTAATTTGAAATACTAATGGCATTGACAGCTGAAGTGCATTATTTCTTTCTATAAAATAGTTTCCTGTCTTCTATCGCCATGTGCAATCTAGAAGATGGAGTGAACATCTCCTGTTGTGGTAAATTATTTTTCTCCTTCCCGAAGTTGAGGGAACTTCTTTCATTTTAACCCTTTTCCTGCCATGAGATAAAACAGAATCTCTATGATAATTCCTTCCACAGGGTTTACTTCTTGTCATATTACAGAATTCCTCCACTAGGATTATTTTATTTTTTATCCCTGTCTCTGAGGCATCTTTGTGCTTTTCATCATCACAACCATATCTTCCTAATAATAATTTTGCCTTTGCTACTTTTTTCTGACTATACCCCCAGTCCCTTCAACAGTTTTAGGTCCTTTTTTTCTCCCTGTTTTTCGAAGTTTCCATCTGTCTGGTCCACTGCCCTCTTTCAGGGATTCATTTTTATTCAATGTCCCCTGGGTTCACCACTGGCCAACTGGGAGGCAGCATACATTCTGCTGCGTCATGCAGAAGGACTTGCTAGTGAATTCTGAAAAAACAAAAAAACAAAAAAAAAAACAAAAAAAAACAAAAAAAAAACAACAACCAAGAGATTAGAAACAAGTGACCAAGCTGCGGGTCATGAAGCACACTGGTTATGCAAGTCATGATTTGTGAACAGAAAAGCTAATACTGAAGTCAGTATTTCACATCATTAGATTTCTTACATGATGGCCACTGAAAATGGAGCTATGTGCCCGGAGGCTTGTTGCTATTTATCTAAATGTTTATAATGAGATTTATACCTTGTTTGGGGGGGTGTGACAGTCACAGAAGTTACTGTTACTGAAATCTGTGCATATGCAACCCGTGGAGATCTAGAACTGCATTCAGCTCTATGGCAGACAGACTAAGCTAGTGCCTAGTTCTCAGCAGGCTTTAAGTGATTTCTGTAAAACTTCGTTTCCACCCAACAGATGTAGAGTAGTCCTCTGGCGATTAAGGTGTCACTGTGCAGCCTCACTGTCACTTTTAAGTTGTATTGTGGGTAGAGACCACAACCATAACCACTTCCTTGGACAAAGGTCCTTCGGGGACGTTCTTTCATCTCTGGGAAAAGGGTAACACAACCTTGTCTTGCTAGAAACTTGTCCCACCTCCCAAATGGCAAGTTATCTGCATACCAGCCCAGATGACTGATGTTAACACTAGTTCTACACTTAGCTAAACTTGAAATTTAAAATAGATACTGTCCAAGGACTGAAACGTGGGAATTACTGTGTTTTGATATGAACAACAACAACAAAAAATAGTAGAAAAAGCCAAACTTTATAAAAAAAACTTTATAAAAAAACCCTGGGAACTGTGACGGAAGGAGGCTCTACACACTTGGCCTTAGCTCAGAAAAATAATTGAACTTTTTCTTCAGTAATGGCTGGTCTTGGTCTCTTCCCTTCTCTTCCTAGTGAGCTGTAGTACTTGCAAATAGCTGTTTGGTTTCTGACCTGGACACAGGGACTGAGGTGCACACTTTACATATCAAAGCAGTATTGGCCTCCAGGTTTTCCCAGAATCCCTCAGTCTCTACCTGGCATACAGTGCCCCCAACCCTGAATTTAACAGTTTAGGGTCTCTGCTGCCCTTCCCCCAGAGACTCTTCACTGTATAATCCAGAGAGTTTGGTCTATTCTGCCCTTTTCTATCTCTTCCCTCTCTCTCTCTTCCCCTTCTCCTCTCTCTTCCCTTCCTTGAAGCCAGTGAACTCGCCTGTCTGGTATCAGCTTTCTGATACCCCTGCATTTATCTAATCTGGCTTAATCCACCAGTGGAGAACTACTTTTTGAACAACATCTTGCAACAATTCCTTTATTTACCGTACAGCTGTGCTTTGGATAACGCTGCTGTTTTACTTTAGTTTTTGAGAATTTCCAATTCTCGAAATTCCCAATTTTCTTTTCCTGATTTTAGTATTAAAAGGATTGTGTCCCTTAGAATATTGATTTTATTAACTCATGCTGGTTAGCACTTTTTTTTCTTTAGTTTTATCTTTGTAACCAGTAGACTATAGTTCTATAGTCCACACCTGAAAAGGACTGTATTAGCACAAGATACTCCAAGATCATGTTCTCAGCACAAAGAAGATTTATTTGCCCAAAAGGTACAAAGTGCAGAGAATATGAGACAAAGACAAGAAAGAGTGGATGAAGAAGAAGGGAAAAGGAGCAAGGGGATGGGATATTTGCCCCAGAGGTACAAAGGACTGCCTGTGGATAGAGATGACATGGCCTACAGGAAAATGGTGGTTTATAAAGGTAAAAGGTAAACCCTGTGTTAAGATGAAGTATTTAATTCTGTTTGGGTCTGTTAATTAGGGGAGCCAAGAGGGGGCTATTGATTGGTGGACTTCAATACTTAGGCAGTAAAACTTGGTAGTCAGCCTCAGGAAGAGGATGTGACCAAATAAGATCTTGGTGGCCAGCTTTAGGAATATACTCTAATGATTTTTACCATTAGACAGGGACTGTGGAGAAGGGCAAGGCTTTCCAGAGACCCTGAAACACACATATATTTTGATGGATTTAGGCCTCTGTTATACTTTTTAGCAATTCTCTTTCTCTCTCCCACTTTCCTCTGTTATGACTGTTTTGTAACCATAGCAAACATGGCTCTGTCAAGTCTTGCCCTTCTTCCTATTTTCTCTTTGTTAAAACCTCTTAGATTTTATTCCTAAGGCTAGCTACTAAGGTGTGTTTCCTTATTTGGTCACTTTCTCCTTCTGAGTCTAACTAATAATGTCCAGCTTTCAAGTTATTCAAGTCACATGGATAAGGGATTATTTATAGTAGCAGAGATGACTCAAAACTGCAGCATTTCTAAAGGCCACCCCAACATAGCTTTCAGGCAGCTCAATGGATTGCAGTGTTTTTTCTGGGTGTCTCAGTTGTGGACTCTCTTCTAGACAGATCAGATATCATGTGTTTCTTCAAGGCAATTGTGCTCATGTCTACTTCTTTAGGCTTCCTAAGTGGTTTTCTTTCATGATACCTGGCTTAATTGAGAAACTTCTTTGCTGCTTGGATGATCTAAGGGCAATCCCAAGCAGTATTTACTATTTATATACTCTTGGCAATGTTGTGCATTGCTTCTAATGCTATTTGTGTTAATTCAGCTCCCCAAATTACAGGGAAACCCGCACAACTGCATAGAAGATGCTAAGAGTCCCTGCCCCATGTTGGCTTTGATTGGTAAATAAAGTTGTCAGGGACTAATGGGTAGGCAAGGCAACAGTGGCAGGACTTTTAGGTTCCTGGGCAAGGAATGCAGGAGAGGAAGGAGAATCACCATTTCTGAGAAGGAATAAGATGTCAACTTTAAAGCTGCAGAAGACAGCATACCAGCCATGTAAGAACCAGTAAGAACGTCCCCAGACCCCAGACCCCAACTGGGTCTAGGGTAGCAAAGATGGAATATATAATAACTCAGGAGTATTGAAGGGGAGACAATAGCAATGTGGAAGTTTGGAGTGGCCCAACCACTGTGCAATTTAAGGCATATTAAAATGGAAGGCTGCATTTGTGTGTCATTTATTTGATTATACAGAGCATTGGGGCTGCTAGCGAGGGACTCACTCAGCTGCTATCTGGGGAGGTAGAGCAGATTAATAAACCACAGCAATATAGGAATGCAAAGACCTATGAATCTGGTCAATTTCAAGTACTTCCTGAAAAGATTTTGAGTTGTTTACTTTCTGTCATAATGATACTTATCTTCAGAATGGAGGGTTTCACCTTCTTGTAGAACATACTGTTGTTTCACCTTCATGTAAACATCTTGTCCTAAAGTATCTTGTTTCACTTTTTCTTACCATCTTATGCCTTAAGAAGTTTCTCTCGAAGATGGAAGGTTTTAACCTTAGAGGAAGCTGATATACAATGGATATGGGCCATCTATTTTGTCCATACAAACTTCTATCTCACAACTTTCCTGCCTCTGATTCTGAAAGTTAGATTTACAGATGTTCACCAAACAACCAATTTGTATTGTTTTGTTGTTTTATTTTTAAAAGTCATTACAAATAAATTTACAAAAAAAAGTCATTACAAATATCTTAAAAATCCTTCAGATACAAATGATTAGAAATAGGCAAGAGATGTAAATACCGACTTACAAAATTATATTAAATCATTAAAAATGGAAATTGTAATAACAATTTTTATATCCAAGTTTTGTATGGAACCAGATGGTCAACAAATTTTATGAAGAAAACAAGACTGGAGATCTGAACAAATTTAGTCTTGAAAGACATTTTCTGACTTGTTAATGCAAAACATACCGAGAGTATCAACATGTGTGCCTGAAAGTCATCAGTTTTAGAAGTTTAGAACTAGAGTATTACAAGAGCATTTGCAAAGAGCATCCTCTGTTTTCCAAACATGTCTAGCTACCACGATAGCTGATTATCAGCTGCATTCACCATCCTTTCTGACCACTGACATAATATTGGATAGCAAAGTTTCAAGTTTAAAATCATGGTAATGTTTTGTTTAATTTGTTCTGTTTATGAACGTTGAGAAAATAGTGTGAGCGAAATACTAGCATGGGCTGGTGAGATGACTAAGTAGATAAAGGCACCAACCCACAGTTAGCATTCTGTCTAAGCTCCACCCCACAGTTACCTGACTCACTATGATGCGGACTGTTTGCCCACCTCTCTCTCTCTCTCTCTCTCTCTCTCTCTCTCTCTCTCTCTCTCTCTCTCTCTCTCTTGCTTCTCTTCTGCTCTTTCTGTTCCCTTCTTGCTCCCACTCTTTCCCCATTCCTTTCTTCCCTCTCTCCCAATTCCCTCTCCCCCTCTTTCTTCATGCTCATGGCTGGCCTCTACTTCTTCTCTTCTCTTCTCTTCTCTTCTCTTCTCTTCTCTTCTCTTCTCTTCTCTTCTCTTCTCTTCTCTTCTCTTCTCTTCATTTCTCTCCTCTCCTCTCCCTCTCTCTCTCTCTCTCTCTCTCTCTCTCTCTCTCTCTCTCTCTCCTCTCTCTCTTTCTCTCTTTCTTTCTCTTTCTCTGCCTCTACTACTACCCTCTTGACTCCCTTCCCCATGCCCTGAACAAACTCTATTCTAAACTAAACTGTCCTGTGGCTGGTGTCTCAGGGGAAAAGGATGCCTCTGCATGGGCTTACCCAGGGACCCCCTTCCCCCATACTTACACCTACATAAAACATATCCCCTCCTCTCTTTATCTTTTTATAAACACATCACTCCCAAGTCTAATAAAACTCCAAGACCCACATGGTAAAAGGAGGCAGCAGGTCTGAAAGATCCCTGGAGCAGGGAGACTCTCACTCAAGTCTCACGATGATGAGACCCCCCCAAGAACTCACATAAGACCATCCTTGCTGTAAAAAAAACTGATAGGAACCAGTTCACTGGGGTCGAGACTCATATCCCATGCAGGGGCAGAGGAGTTTGACCCCAAGTGGCTGGAAGAAGAGGTATTTAAAGGAAGAAATCACAACCCAAGTGGGTAGGGAGGGCGTCATTGGAAAATGTCAAGAATACCAGTGAAAATCACAAAGAGAAGCTTCCTGTTTCTCAAGATTGTTTAACTTTATGGCCAGCTGGTTTCGGGGAGAAGTTTCCTGTTTCTCAAGATTTTTCTTTAAGATTTTAATCTAACTTTATGGTCAGTTAGTTCCTGGGAGAGAGTTGCTGAACCAGCTGGTGTAATTGCAGTTCCAGGACCTGAACAGGTTCTTTCTTTTGCTCTAAACTTTTGTCTAGGTGGGCAACCTTAAAATGTCTACCTTTCATTCCCCACTTCTTCTAGTGGCTAGTTCTAATCATAGAACTAAGTTTCAGTGTCTTCATAATATTGGGGTTTTTTTTGACCTTGTAAAGTGCTATATTGGTGGCATAATATCAAAATCTGAACAGCACTTACTCTTTTTCTAATGATGGTAACTAGTTTCTTTAACACACGTGGACCTATTAATCAGAAGCAGAAGCAAAATTAAGAAGGGTCCCATAAGGGAAGATATCAGAGTAGTCATCCAAGGAGATCGACTAAACCAGGTCTCGAACCATCCCTGATGTGCTTCTCTGTCTCTCTGTCTTTTGTCTAACCTTTTTCTAAGTTTACTCATGGAGTCTTTAATTACTCCTGAATTGTCTACAAGAAGTAACATTCTTCTTTTAGTGTAGCACACAGACCTCCTTCTTCAAGGAATATCAGGTCTAATCTCTTATTCTGAAGGACTACCTCTGAGAAGGAGGTTAGGGATTCTTGGAGGTCAGCTAAAAAGTCCTTTTTACTCTTTTTATATCTAAGTCAATGGCAGTTCTGAATTCTCCATAAGCCTTGTGTTGCTGGGTAATAGCAGATGTCCTTGTAGCTGCCCTTGCAGTACCTAAACTCAGCCCTAAGATAATTGTCAGAGTAATTCTCAACTCTGTTTTGTGTCTTACTAAGTCTTTAACATCAGGATTCCAATCTGGACACTATCTGAACCTACACACAAAAGTCATGACTGCCTTTTAGAACTTATAGGTTGTGATTCCTGAGGCACAGTCCCAAGAAGTGTTATGAGTACTAACATATGCAATGCCTTCATAGTAAGGGGATGTTACATCATTTACAATAGAAGTCAAGCTTACCCCAACACCTGAGATTGGGGGACCTATCTCAATGGAGCTCAGGGCAAACATGAAATTCTTGTTTCTAAAGCACACTCCTCAAGTGAACATTACAGTAACCCCACCAGTCATGTCTCTGATGTATCCACTTATTTGACATGCAGGTTCAGGGAGCTTTTTGAAGATCTCAGTGTCTCTCTAGCTTCCAGCTCTCAGCCCCAACAGCTAGTATGTTGCTGGTGAGGGCTGAGACTTGACAGCTGTCAGGGTGGTCAGCAGCACGAGATACGGTCCTTTCCAGTGAGGCTCGAATGTCTGGGCTCGGTGTTGTCATATGTAGCCGAGTCTCCAAACTGGAACTGGTGAGATGTCTCAAAAGGGGCATAGTCTGTTGTCAGCTGTGGTCAGACTTCTTTGCGTACCACCTGTAGGTCATTTAGCCTGGCATACAAATCATAATTACTATGGCATGTTGGTTTAATAGCGTCATCTAATACAGTCAG
Organism: Rattus norvegicus; assembly: GCF_021556685.1. Taxonomy (NCBI): domain Eukaryota; kingdom Metazoa; phylum Chordata; class Mammalia; order Rodentia; family Muridae; genus Rattus; species Rattus norvegicus. The sequence goes on along the minus strand of NC_141536.1, from coordinate 26,776,339 downwards.
AGGAGCTGGGGTCCCATATAAGATCTCAAAGGAGGTAAGACTGAATCTGGAAGTGATATTTCTTGCTCTGAAGAGAGCAAGAGGGAAGGAGTGCCACCCAGTCTGTGCCAGTCTCCATGGTCAATTTGGTCAGGGTCTTTTTTAGAGTTTTATTTATTCACTCTACCTGTCCTGAACTTTGAGGTTTGTAGATGTAATGTAATTTCCAATCGACCTCTAAATACCTGGCCACACCCTGGCTTACCTTGGCAACAAAAGCAGGGTTGCTGTCTGACCTGAATACCTTGGGCACTCCAAATTGGGGGATGATTTTTTTCCAGTATCTTCTTGATGACTACCGAGGCCGTCTCTTATTTGGTGGAAAAAGCTTCTATTTCTGAAAAGGTATCTACAAGCACTAGGAGATACTTCTAACCATATTTTCCTGGTTTTATCTCAGTGAAGTTCACTTTGACTTCCCACTAAAATCCCTAGGTCTCTTTGCCCTGTTTTCTTGTTAAGCACTTGTTGACATACCTTACACTTTTTTACTGTCTCTCTGCTAAAATCTTAAAGTCTATTACATATATCTTAACTACTTGGATAAGCTTCTTATCTCCTAAATGAGTCCATTTGTGGATTTGGCAAAGTGAGTCTTTTGTTTGTTCTCTGGGGAATATAGTTTTCCCTCAAGTGTGCCATTGTCTTTTTCATTTAAGCAATTTGAGCCTTTTCTTCTGTTGTACATTCTAAGTGAGGCCATTTCTTAATCGGATCCCAGTTCCCAGTGGCTGTCTCTTGCAGGCCTGCAACCAAGATAGGCTCCTGCATAGCCATTTCTCTAACCACTTAATCTGCTTTGTTATTGCCCCATGCCATTGAATCTCTTCTCTCCTGATGTACTGGGCAATGAATAATACAGTTGCTGGCTTCATCAGGGCATCCAAGAGATGGCAAGGGCATCTGCGCTGATGTGCTGGGGGTTAGAGGTTTGTCCATTCCGGATGACATTTGTGTTGTCCATCATGGCATCACTCACTCATCTCTGATCTTCATTAAGAGAACTGTTCCCGTCTGTAGACAAGGTAGCCTCAGCTTTCAGCAAGGGTCGATTGGTCAGTTGCAGAGGTCTTTCCTCCACCCATGGGCTTCTGCCAGTATTTGACACTCGTGCTATGGTGGCTCCAGGTCAGGATTGGGCAGCAAGGTGACCAGATTGCCCCCAACCAGTGGAGAATCTAGTCCATGTCAGCTGACCAATGGTCCTATCCTCTGGGACATTTCATTCAAAGGCAAAACATCAGCCACTCTACCATAGTTTAAGTCCTGGATTGGGTGATAATTGTTAGTGTCCGGCTGGCAGGAGCAGTGCGTTCTTTCATTTGGGGGCTTGTCCGGCATCGGTAACCACCCTCATCTCCGAAGACGTGTGTTCCAGGCAGAATGGCACTAAGCCACACATCTCCCAGCATTAGGTACTGGTACACTGAGACAGGTCTTAAGCTCCATATACACAGTCTGCAGATATGCGTACACATGTTCTCACCCAGCCATTTCAGCCATTTTGGAGAGCAGACTTCTCATGAGCAAGGGACAAGGGCAGTCAGGGATGACCGTGAACTAGTGGGTTATCTGGCCCATGCCAAGGTCTACTGTTCTTCAGGTAGTCCATAAGTATTGTTTGTTGCTGGTAGCCCCCTGTACCCAAGGTCTTTTGATGGACACTGGCCCACTTGGGCGTAGGAGCACAGAGTGTTGGGCCCCTGTATCCACAAAACACTGGGTGGGCTTCCCCTCTATCCTGGGACAGTCCTTGACCCAGTGCCCTTTTTTCTTACAATAGGCACTCTGATCTTTAGCCAGGAATTCTCTTCCATTGCCAGGTACTGTCTTCCTAGTCTCTCTAACTACTGTGGCCAGTATAACTTCCTCCCCTGCCTTTTATCTCTCTTTAGCTCTCTAGCTTCCTCTTTTTTTCTGTCTACCTCTTTCTCTTTCTCAGTCTCTCTGTTATTATGTCTTCTGCATCTTTCTCTGCAGCTACTGGGTGCTGTCCACTTATGTGCACAGACCCTGAACCACACATCAACCTTACTTTCTCTGCAATTTATACTAACTCTCAGCAACTTAGCCTAACCCCTCAACTTTCTTCATATCTCTTTTTTTACCTTAGCCAAATTGGTGGGGGGTTTTTCAGCCCCTCAGAGACCCACCATTGGAGCCTGGCAAAAGACTGATAACATTCCCTACCTTCAGGCATATTGAAGTCAACAGGCAGAAGTGAGGGCCTTCCATCAGTGTCTGGAAGATTTTTCCTGGCCTCTAGTAGGATTCTGTAACAGCTACTAACAAGCATCTCAAGTGGGATGGTGAGAAAACAAGAAGAGAGTACAGAAAATAGAGGTCCGCCAAAGAGGACAAATAGCATTCATTCACACAGAACGACAATCAAAAGATTAACAGACTTGTATCCCACACAGGGGCAGAAGAGTTTGACCCTGAGTGGCTGGAAGAAGAGGTATTTAAAGGAAGAAACCACAACCCAAGGAGGTAGGGAGGGCGTCATTAGAAAATGTCGAGAATACCAGTGAAAAATCACAAAGAGAAGCTTCCTGTTTCTCAAGATTGTTTAACTTTATGGCCAGCCAGTTCCTGGGAGAAGCTTCCTGTTTCTCAAGATTGTTCTTTAAGATTTTAATCTAACTTTATGGTCAGTTAGTTCCTGGGAGAGAGTTGCCGAACTGGCTGGTGTAATTGCAGTTCCAGGTCCCGACCAGTTTCTTTCTTCTGCTCTAAACTTTTGTCTAGGGGAGCAACCTTAAAACTTCTACCTTTCAGGTCCACCACATTTTCCTCTGACTTCCACTACATTTTCTTCCTTGCAGACAAATCAACACATACAAATAAATATATGTAAACAATATTTTAGGAATAATACTTTTAGGTTTATAAAAGCTGATGCTTGATGAACATGAAAAAGCAACTCATAGCACCAGAGGCAGAAACTGAGGGTGTAGACCCACTGAAGAAAGAGCAAAGGCAGAGTAGGTAGGAGATGAAATTAACAGGAAAGCAATTGAATTTGTACATATACATAATAATGGCAAGAATCTCCTTTCTTTCAGTATTAGCACAAAGTACTTAAAGGATCTTTGCACAAAGCTACTGGCACCAGGGAGAATCCACTTACTGGAAACAGGAACCCCTGCCTCCTAACAGCAGTTCTCCTGGAAGTTTCTCAATCTTTTGCTGGGGGAAAGAATGTCTCCTTTCTAGAGTTTGAAGGTTGCCTTCCTATAGTGTCTGTATCTTGCTTTTCTTTACTGAGATATCTTTTTACATTGAATAGTTGAATGAAGAAAACCAAGGCTTCTCAAAACCCTTCTAATAGAGGTCTTATTTTATAAATCTGCAACTAAAGTATTTTACAACTGAAAAAAACCCAGAACCATGGCAATTCCTTTTCCTAAACTTTTGTTGTAAACACCAATTAATGGCTCTATAGTATAAAAAATTCTTTGACAGACCTTTACTATAGAGCTGTTTGAATGATTTCGATTTAAATAAATCTCACTAGCAGGTTCATGTGACTCATGAGAAAGAGTCATGTTAACATTGTTTCAGGGGAAGAATAAAGATTTTTATTTTACTTTTTAATGTAGAGTATATTTAATTTTGACAATAAAAAGACAATGTATGTCAATCTTACACAATTTGTGAATTTCAAACAAATTGAAAAAAAATGAAGAAAACTGAACATTCACTTCCCAAATGAAGTTACACGTTATAATTTTCTGTGTTTTATTTCAGATTGATTTTTAAAAAAATCTTTAAACTATTTTCAAAGTACAATTCTTCTATAATCAGGAAATTGCACAAAATGAAAATGAAAATATAAGTAACCACTTAGAAATAATTGGCATCAAATTTTAGTAATTTATTTTCCAACTTTCCAGTCTATGGTACTTTTCCTTTATTTATTCATTATTCTGTAAAATTTGGTATTGTGAATTTTAGAATTCTTCATGTATTGTAAGAAAAGTAAGGCAGGAATAAGACATACTCGGTCTAGACTATTTTACTGGAATAGCTACTGTCAATTAAGGCCGAGTATATTTAGAGGGGTGGAAGTACGTGCCTCCCTGCATGCCCACTGGCTGAGAATAAGACAACTACCACAATTTATTGCTAAATTTGAAGCAAGCTTTAATTAAATACTGGCCAGGAGGATGGACTCTGTGTTCCCAGGAAAATGGCTACAAGTCAGGTTTTACAGGGGCTTAAAAAGACAAAGCTACAGGACCACTCTATTACCCATTATTTCCACTTAGGGGCATGCCCATACACTGTCATATTTCCTAGCCATGTAAGTCCTGCCATCATGGGATCAAGCAGATGGGTCAAGTAAACATAGAACAAACTAGAATTTATTCTTAGCTTAAAACATTAACCTGCAAGGTATATTTTTCCTGTTTGGTGTCACAGTGGTTACAGGTCTCTCTCTCTCTCTCTCTCTCTCTCTCTCTCTCTCTCTCTCTCTCTCTCTCTCTGTGTGTGTGTGTGTGTGTGTGTGTGTGTGTGTACGCATGTTTGTTTACCAAAGTTGCTTTTGCGGTCTGGCTGGTAGCAGGATGAATTTTTTTCTTACCTGGACATATTATTTCTGCAGGTGGAACAGAAAGGTCAGACTGGAGTTAAACAATTCTTTATGGCTTGATGTTTCTTACCCAATACAGTTTGACTCAAATCTTCAAATCTTCTTATGTTTAGAGGGCCCCATGAGAAATATCTTCAACAGGAGGAAAAATTTAACTTGGAGGTGCAGGGAGACATAGAAGAGGAAGGAGCCAGGGGGGTGTGTTGACCAAAACCACAATGTATGAGAAAGCCAATAACAACAGGAATAAATAAAAAAAACTTAAAATATTTAAAAATGGTAAACAAGGGGATTAAAATCACTTCTACCAAAGGTGTTTAGAAACCGGACCTATATTATACTAACATACCAAAAGAAATCTCATGCAAAAGCAAACCAACGTACAAAAAGTAAAGAGAAGAGGTGCTGTTGTGTTCAGGATTTTTGTCTTATCCTAGGAATTGACAAGGGATTTATCAATAGCAAAACAGGAAGAAGTACTCAAAGAAGAATATAAAACACACCTCAAGGAGCAGCTGACTCCTTTTGCTATGTGCTCAAGAGCATTACATACTGTTTAGGACTTGGTTTCATGGGGTCTTGGATGTTAAGGAGAAAATTTGTGAGGCTTTCTGTTTTTACTAAGAGGCTTGGGTTATATAAATCTTTTAAGATGCATGTCCTTTTCTATTCACTGCCCCTGATTGTAATTGGACATAATTGGTAAGTAGGAATTTTTCCCTAAATTTTCACTGAGAAAATACAGCTTGTCTTACTATTTGTACATTTCAATTCAACAGACTAGATCAGTCCCCTGCTTCTAGTTGCTAAATATGTCCCAGAATGTGTTTGATCACAAAATGTGAGTTAATAAAGGATTCTAAGGGAGTTTGACCTATTGCATTGTTTGGAGCATCATATACATGCTGCTGATGGAGCTAGGTGTCTATGTGATCATGTGATTGTTAGGAAAAAGGTATGTACATAACTCAGGCTAGGCACTTGGATAGGTTGCTAAGCTATATATTTGCTTGCTCAGAAATATTTTTAGAGATATTTTCATTACAGTAGACAAGAGAGAGAAGTAAGGGTCCCAATCCCCGGGAGCAGAATTCATCCTGAGAAGTAGGATTTGTTGCTCTCTCTGGCTTGGTGGGTTCTTCCAGTCTTTAGTTATATACTAAGTGAGGTTGACCTATGGTCAAGTCACTGAACCGAATGGATGAAAGTTACTCCTCAGTGCTTGCTCAATACAGAAAGCATTTCTACAAAACAACAAGCCTTGGGCAGTTACACTGAGAATTCAAATTCAGGAGAAAGGGCAGTAAGATCAGTATTGTATACCACTCTAATATTTTATTCTGGGGGGATGCTGCCACATACTTCTGCCCAGCTAAAACAAAAAAAAAATCATCACAGAAAGAGTGCATCTTGTTGGGCATTGTTGGCATACTTCTTTAGTCCCAGCACTCTGGAGCAGAGCCAGGTGGATCTTTGTGAGTTTGAGGCTAGCCTGTTCTACAGAGTGAGTTTCAGGACAGTCAGAGCAGCACAGAGAATCCCGGACTCACATACAAACAAACAAATAAACATGAAACAAAAGAATACCTCATTACCTTAGATTCAAATTACTCTTTAAAATAATTATTCAAATAAAATATCAAAGATAAGAAGTAGATACCAGGATAAAAGTGAGTAAGCTAAAACTAGTTGAAAAACAAATTAATATAAGTCAATAAAGGAAAAGTATGGTCATAAGAAATATTGCACTAATCCTGTGATGCAATTGTACCTAATGTGTTCTGGAGATGGAAAAAAACTGAATTTGAACAATTAATCAAGGAAGTAAAAATTATAAAAAGTGATTGTGCATGTTTCAATAAAATCAGCTCAAAGTTCTAGAACTAACATATGTAGTAGTAAAAACCGACAAAAATAATATGAATTTGAGATATACTGTAACTTGCAAGGACCATGAAGAACAAAAAAAAAAATAAATAAAAACATATAGGCTAAGGGAAGAGTGGGTTTGAAAAGAAAGTCCACCATGTTTTTAACTGAAAAATAAAATAAAACAAAGTAAAATAAAATAAAAAAATAAAGCAACAGGGCTAGAATGGGCCACAAGAAATACTAAATGAGGGTTTTGCAGAATTGGTGATGTAAAATGGAACACGAAAATGTTAAAAGTCGGCAGATATTAGCATCATCAAAGAAATTATGAGTATTTACTGACCATTAGAGACCACGGGCCAGACAAGTGTCTCCAATCTGCTGAAGGTCACAGAATCTGAGCTAATCCTTCACTTGAAGAACTGTGTCCTAAACAGACCAACAAATAAGCCATCTGCCAGGAAGAATTAAAAATGCATTATTACCAGAACACAAAGACCATAGAAACCACAAATGCAGTAAGACCACAACAGAGATGGCGCACAATGAAGCACCATCACTGGGAACCACGGAGAAGGAAGACAAGACCCTGAATGAAATATGACACTAAGTGGAAATGAGTGCCATCGACACAGACCAGTTACAAGAACAGCAGTGTTTAAAGTTTATGGATGTAAGGTATGAACTATTGTTAAGGAGACCAGCAGATGGTGTAAAAGTGTGTGTGTGTGTGTGTGTGTGTGTGTGTGTGTGTGTGTGTGTGTGTGTGTGTGTAGGCTGTGTGAGAACGATGGTAAATGCAAGTACAAATGTGAGTCAAGGGTACATAGATAGTAGTACTTAAATCAACAATGCATCTTCAATGAAAATCACTTAGTTGAAACCCACCAATTAAATCTTTAACTACCAGGAAGATAAACAGTGTTTGTAAAGGCAACACATGGGAGTGGTGATCACGTCAGTCTTCGCGGCACACAAGTCAATTTTAAACTATTACATCACCATGACTATTAGTTTATCTTGTTAAAAATAGAGTGATAGCTGGGAGTGGTAGCACACACCACAGCACTCAGGGGACAGAGGCAAGTACACCTCTACGAGTTTAAGACAAGCCTACTCTATATGGCAAGTTCTAGGCCAGCCAAGGCTACATAGTGAAACCCCGTCTCAACAAACAAAACCAGAAACAAACCAACCAAATAAACAGACAATATAAATCTGTGGGATGTTTTCCCATTGCGTACTATAGTCAACAGAAAATTTTCTGGTTTACAGGTGTGCTGACACCCATTAGGTAGAGAAATTACAAGGAAAGTAAATGGAACCATGACTTATTCCTTTCTCCTTGAATTACAGAATTTAAAAGAAAAATCAACAAACGACAAATGAATCTGACACCAATAGCCATTAGCTCATAGAGTCCACACAGGGCTTTGACCTGGTTGTGTATACATCAAGAGAGCAAAGATGGAGTCTGGAAACCGTTCCCCGGAGTAATAGTCTTTTGTCACAAGCCTAATAATCAGTATTCGGAGACAAGAAAGCTAGGGATTAAATTCATGAAGGGAACACACTCTTCTGGCATTAAAAGATTTGATTTTAAGATTTTTTAAACAACTCAGATAAAATCCTTATGAAAATGTAACAAGGTGTTATGTGTAATAGGAAGAGAAATTTCAAAAGTGTTTATTTTTAATGTATTTTCTTATTAATTTGCAAGAAGAAAACTTGCACATTTGCATTAGGACTATGATGGGCATGATAACAATTTTAAAGTGCTGACTATTTTATTTTTGTAAATGTGAAAAACACTTAAAATACCAAAACCAAGTGCTGCATATTTTAACAACTAAAAGGAAAGCTGACAATAATGTATGATATTGCACCACATAATAAATACGTCTAACTTCATTTTCTTTAAATACATTTTCATAAACATGAAATTGCTCTCTCTGCTAACAAAATTTGAATTCATTGTAATATTATTTGGCAAAGTAAAATCAGAGATGATGAAGACGAATACGATTAGTCCAAATTGCATATTTTGTAACAGTTACAGAGGTTAGTCAACCAGGTCCACAGGAACATGAATATTGTGTTTTGCATATGAAAGTTGACACTCTGTAAGATAAGGAGTAAGAAACCAACAGATCAAGGACACTAACAGAACTCACTCTGCTGCCTCTCCTGAACTGATTGGAACACTGTTTATACACCTCAGATACATTTCCACCACGTGTGTAGTATTTCTGCATACTAATACGACTGATTTTGAATAAAAACAATACTTTTGTTTAGATCACGTGTGGTATTTAATTTTATATGTTTTTGAATTTTATTAGCATATATTCATTACTCAAGAGGTTTCATTACGACATTTCTACATATGCTCATGATATACAGTGATTGTATTTACCTCTGTGCTGGCCAGTAGACCTTGCCAAGAAACTTGGAAAGGTTGAATGGGTTCAGAAACCCCAGCACCTCATACATTAGGACAGTGGCAATTTCCTCACTTCCAATCAGATTCCTGGCCTGGAACACATGACCATGAACTCCCCACGTAAAGAACGTGACCACTGGTCAGGTAGCACAGAACACAGAGTGTTCTCCAAACAAACGTTCTCCAAGCAAATGAACTATCCAGATAGAGCCTGAGGGTACAACCAATAAGCTTCGCTTCCCAGACAATCCTTCCTGCAAGAGGTACTTAATCTCTGATTCACCCTGAGGAAGAGGTATGCACCCATTTTCTACAATAAACAATGAATAAACAATATGGACAAGAAAAGACTGTCTCTCTCTCTCATCAAGAACCACCGTGGGGGGTATTCAGGAAGCCTTGTCTATAGAGTCATGCAGCCTAATACTCCTGCAGAAGGTCCCTCCATGCTCCTCGACAATCACAGCTGCCCTAAGATGAAGAATCCCTCCATCCCAGGCCCAGGGTTGTCCTGGCAGACCTGCTGACCCCTTCCATTCCTGACTCTCTGTGGTTTCCAGCAGTGACTGGACTCCCAGGAGTTAGAGAATCTCAGCTTCAACCAGAGCCCGCATCATTTCTCAACCAGGCTAGGGTTCCCTTACAATGCAGTTTCCCATCCCCCCGAGCAGTGTATCAGAGCTTTCTGAATGCCTAGTGCCCAATAGTAGCATAGACAGTAAAATATCATTTAGCCTGCTGCATCTCGGCAGCACGACAGAATGTGGAACCACACCCCCTCTATTACTCTTAATCTCTTCTCTTCCTTCCTCTACCCTTTTCTCCTCCAGTGCAGTTTTTTCTTGTAGTTTGCTGTTGCCCCTTCTTTTTTCCTTGGTTCCTTATATAAAGAAATACTCCTTGTCCGCTGAAGGAATGTAGCAATGCAATGACTCCTAAGATCATTCTGCTTTCCTCGTAGATCAGTGTTTGTTTAGCCATCATCAGAGATTTCATCTGCAGTGGAGGGGAACAAAGTCGGAGACCCACAGCTGGACAATTGTGCGGAGTATGAGACCTCAGATCACTTGGTTCTAAATGGTATTATCTGCATTAAATTGTAAGATTCTAATTTAACAATAAGAACTTCAAGACACTGAGGAAAGAAATTGAAGAAGACCTCAGAAGATGGAAAGATCTCCCATGCTCATGGATTGGCAGGATTAATATAGTAAAAATGGCCATTTTACCAAAAGCAATCTACAGATTCAATGCAATCCCCATCAAAATACCAATCCATTTCTTCAAAGAGTTAGACAGAACAATTTGCAAATTCATCTGGAATAACAAAAAACCCAGGATAGCTAAAGCTATCCTCAACAATAAAAGGACTTCAGGGGGAATCACTATCCCTGAACTCAAGCAGTATTACAGAGCAATAGTGATAAAAACTGCATGGTATTGGTACAGAGACAGACAGATAGACCAATGGAATAGAATTGAAGACCCAGAAATGAACCCACACACCTATGGTCACTTGATTTTTGACAAAGGAGCCAAAACCATCCAATGGAAAAAAGATAGCATTTTCAGCAAATGGTGCTGGTTCAACTGGAGGGCAACATGTAGAAGAATGCAGATTGATCCATCCTTATCACCCTGTACAAAGCTTAAGTCCAAGTGGATCAAGGACCTCCACATCAAACCAGACACACTCAAACTAATAGAAGAAAAACTAGGGAAGCATCTGGAACACATGGGCACTGGAAAAAATTTCCTGAACAAAACACCAATGGCTTATGCTCTAAGATCAAGAATCGACAAATGGGATCTCATAAAACTGCAAAGCTTCTGTAAGGCAAAGGACACTGTGGTTAGGACAAAACGGCAACCAACAGATTGGGAAAAGAGCTTTCCCAATCCTACAACAGATAGAGGCCTTATATCCAAAATATACAAAGAACTCAAGAAGTTAGACCGCAGGGAGACAAATAACCCTATTAAAAAATGGGGTTCAGAGCTAAACAAAGAATTCACAGCTGAGGAATGCCGAATGGCTGAGAAACACCTAAAGAAATGTTCAACATCTTTAGTCATAAGGGAAATGCAAATCAAAACAACCCTGAGATTTCACCTCACACCAGTGAGAATGGCTAAGATCAAAAACTCAGGTGACAGCAGATGCTGGCGAGGATGTGGAGAAAGAGGAACACTCCTCCATTGTTGGTGGGATTGCAGACTGGTAAAACCATTCTGGAAATCAGTCTGGAGGTTCCTCAGAAAATTGGACATTGAACTGCCTGAGGATCCAGCTATACCTCTCTTGGCCATATACCCAAAAGATGCCTCAACATATAAAAGAGACACGTGCTCCACTATGTTCATCGCAGCCTTATTTATAATAGCCAGAAAATGGAAAGAACCCAGATGCCCTTCAACAGAGGAATGGATACAGAAAATTTGGTACATCTACACAATGGAATATTACTCAGCTATCAAAAACAACGACTTTATGAAATTCGTAGGCAAATGGTTGGAACTGGAAAATATCATCCTGAGTGAGGTAACCCAATCACAGAAAGACATACATGGTATGCACTCATTGATAAGTGGCTATTAGCCCAAATGCTTGAATTACCCTAGATCCCTAGAACAAACGAAACTCAAGACGGATGATCAAAATGTGAATGCTTCACTCCTTCTTTAAATGAGGAAAAAGAATACCCTTGGCAGGGAAGGGAGAGGCAAAGATTAAAACAGACACAGAAGGAACACCCATTCAGAGCCTGCCCCACAGGTGGCCCATACATATACAGCCACCCAATTAGACAAGATGGATGAAGCAAAGAAGTGCAGACCGACAGGAGCCGGATGTAGATCGCTCCTGAGAGACACAGCCAGAATACAGCAAATACAGAGGTGAATGCCAGCAGCAAACCACTGAACTGAGAATAGGTCCCCCGTTGAAGGAATCAGAGAAAGAACTGGAAGAGCTTGAAGGGGCTCGAGACCCCAAAAGTACAACAATGCCAAGCAACCAGAGCTTCCAGGGACTAAGCCACTACCTAAATACTATACATGGACTGACCCTGGACTCTGACCCCATAGGTAGCAATGAATATCCTAGTAAGAGCACCAGTGGAAGGGGAAGCCCTGGGTCCTGCTAAGACTGAACCCCCAGTGAACTAGACTATGGGGGTGGGCGGCAATGGGGGGAGGGTTGGGAGGGGAACACCCATAAGGAAGGGGAGGGGGGAGGGGGATGTTTGCCCGGAAACCGGGAAAGGGAATAACACTTGAAATGTATATAAGAAATACTCAAGTTAATAAAAAAAAAAGATTCTAATTTAATTCAAGGACAAAGGCTGCCCTAGGGAAGCAAAAGGTGGCCGAGACTTTAATACACTCCAAAGAATTTAGGATAACACCCTGTTGCAGGAAATGAGCTAACAGCCCTTAGCAGTCCCCCATCCGCATGAATGAGCTAACAGCCAAAAGGGAAGGGCTAGCCGTGAATAGGGAAGGATCCTTAGCAGTCTTCCATCTGTTTGCCAAAGATATCTCACCATTGATGAATGTAAGGGTCAGTGTGCATCATCAAGGACCAACTCACGCTGTTCCACTAGTGTATAAAAAGTGTGTGCTTTTGTTCTTCGGGGTCAACTCTGTCCCGATTACAGGGTCACTCCAGTGCGCTGGATCATTAAATCTCTTGCTTGATTGCATCGCTCACCATTTCCGTGTTTTCATGAGTGGGACCTCCCGGATGTAGCTTCCTGATATGTACCAGTTCCTTAACAATCAAATGTTGTAGGAGAGGTAAAATGAGTCTGTGCATCACAAACAGAAAAAGGAAAAGCTGGGAGTCAGGAGAGGTCGGAAAACATTGGGTCTATATGAGCCACCTCCTGGGCCTTGAAGATATTTCAGTCTGAGTCTATTTCCACAGAACAAAGTCCAGGGAATATAGCACACTACAGAATTCAGAGGCCCAAGACCACTACCAATTCCAATGGAGAACTGGGAACAGTCTTGTTTCTGCTATGGGAAAGAAGCTAGGAGGAGAGAAACATTTTTTAGGCATGTGACAAAACTGTTTACAGGCAGGAAACAGCCAGAGCCACTAAAGCTGACAAGAGGCAGTTAAAAGAGCTTTGCAGTGGCCTTGGCATTTCCACTACCACAAGTTTCCTGGAATAGAGGCAGCAGAACAGTCAGAAATACAGCCCACTGTGAAGAGTGACATGGCCATCCCACAGTTCTAATATGCAAGCTCTTTGACAGGTTAGAGAACACACAAGTGAGAGCAATGACCTAATTTTCAGATCAAGAAAAAATGTAGCTCCAATAGTTTCAACTGTTACCTGAATACAGAAATACAGAAGGGCCTGTGGCAGCAGAAAGAAGGCTGGTCAGATGCCTCTGTTTCCCCACGCTTTCCTGGGTTTGACACTCGATAGCTCTAGGTATTTGTACCTGGAGCCTCTGTGTATAGAGATGAGACCATGTCTGAGATCTGGAATTAAGGCTGACACCCCGGCAATCAGCTCTGTGATATGTGTCAGAGCTGTTTGCCCATGCCTTCAACCCTCCATATCCACAGAACCCATTAAATTTCAAAACAGTCTAAACAATAAAAGTATAAACAGAAATCAAAATTTAAAAAAGTGTGGACTGGGATTTATATCAACATCCTAAATTTAAGTCTACTTTGAAATCTTTACTTTTAAAAGGCAATGTATTAGTATATTAGGCTTCACTTTGTTTTCAGGGTATTTTTCTTTGTATTCTTTCCCTACATAAGGAGGCCTACGATCGGGCCACTAAACATATGTCAGTTAAATAAGTATGTGAAGCGAGATGGTGAGTTAGTTCATCATGCGGTACTTTGATTCCAAGAAAAGGAAAGCACATATGGTCCAATGGGAAGTGAAACTCCTTAGATACTTTTAGCTCTCTGTGATTTCATGTTAAGGAAGACAAAACCCAGAGATTTACCATTCAACATGGACTAGACAAATGTATTCTTACCTCGCTTCCAGGTTCATTTTGAAGTGGTAAAATGTTTAAGAAAGAAAATGAAACAATGACACCCCCCCCCATTGAACTTAGATTGTATGAGGTAAGGATGAACAGAAATGATGAGTGCATTCTCTTCTACAGAAGACAGAGCAACAGATAAAGAATATGTTCTCTGAGGTTGTTTGAATAAGAGTGGCCCCCGTAGACTCAGGGGTCTAGTCTCCATGTAGTGGTGCTATTTGAAAGAATTAGGAGACGTGGCTTTGCTGGAAGAAGTGTGTCCATGGAGGTGTGCTGTGAGGCTTTAAAGCCCAAGCCAAGCTCTGAGACAGTCTCTCTTCCTGCTGCTTGTGGATCTGTATATAGAACTCTCAACTCTTTCTCCAGCACCATGTCTGCCTCTATGCTCCTTACCATGATCATAACAGACTAGACTTCTGAAACTGTAAGAAAACCCCAATTAAATGCTTTTTCCATAAGAGTTGCATGATCATGGTGTCTCTTCAGAGCAATAGAAAAATGACTATGACACACTCCCTCCCTGCTTTCCTCTTTCTCTTCTCCCTCCCTCCCTCCCTCCCATCCTCCTTTTCTTTCCCTCACGTACTGCCCAGAAACCCTTCTCATGTAGAGATATTAGTCTTTATGATGTTTCAGATACAGAATAAAGAGATAATATGAGACTAATATTGGAAAAAGCTCCTGCCCTAAATGAGTAAGAGTAGTTACTCCATATGCACTCCTCAAAGCATATAGTTCGTCACATTGCCTTTGGTGTGGTCCTTTCCATGACATTCCATAGCCACGTTCTGAGAGCTTATTTTATTCCCTCGCTTCTTCATGGCATCATTCTGTAGGAATGTGCATCACTTTTAGAATATTTATTTCTATGGAGGTTGGGAGATTATAATGAGTTTTGTATTTTGGTAGCTAACAACTTTTTCATTTTTTTTTAATGAAGCACATTAATTCCTTGGTGTTCCATACTTTCTTGAAGTTTGTTTTCTCTGGAATATGATTTTAGGTAGTCTCATGACTTCCACCCTCCTGTACTGTTGAGTCTTTTATCTGAAGCTTTGAGGATTCCCTTGCCATATGCTGCACATAGAATTAATAGAGTTTACCCTCTAAACCTCATATCCAGTGTATCTCTTTACTTGCGTTTTCATCAAAGTCATGTTCCTTGTGTCTTACTTTCTAAAAATGGTTGAGACTAAAAGAGGAACACTCCTCCATTGTTGGTGGGATTGCAGACTGGTACAACCATTCTGGAAATCAGTCTGGAGGTTCCTCAGAAAACTGAACATTGCACTACCTGAGGACCCAGCTATACCTCTCTTGGGCATATACCCAAAAGATGCCTCAAAATATAACAAAGACTCATGCTCCACTATGTTCATAGCAGCTTTATTTATAATAGCCAGAAGCTGGAAAGAACCCAGATGCCCTTCAACAGAGGAATGGATACAGAAAATGTGGTACATCTACACAATGGAGTACTACTCAGCTATCAAAAACAATGACTTTATGAAATTCACAGGCAAATGGATGGAACTGGAAAATAGCATCCTGAGTGAGGTAACACAATCACAGAAAAACACACATGGTATGCACTCATTGATAAGTGGATATTAGCCCAAATTCTCGAATTATCCTAGATGCACAGAACACATGAAAGTCAAGAATGATAACCAAAATGTGGATGCTTCACTCCTTCCTTAAAAGGGGAACAAAAGCCCTGGGTCCTGCTAAGACTGAACCCCCTGTGAACTAGATTGTTGGGGGAAGGGCGGCAATGGGGGGAGGATGGGAGGAGAACATCCATAAAGAAGGGGAGGGGGAGGGATTAGGGGGATGTTTGCCCGGAAACTGGGAAAGGGAATAACACTCGAAATGTAAATAAGAAATACTCAAGTTAATAATAATAATAAAAAAGAAGTGGGGGAACAAGAATACCCTTGGGAGGGGATAGGGAGGCAAAGATTAAAACAGAGGCAGAAGGAACACCCATTCAGAGCCTGCCCCATATGTGGCCCATACATATACAGCCACCCAATTAGACAAGATGGATGAAGCAAAGAAGTGCAGACCGACAGGAGCCGGATGTAGATCGCTCCTGAGAGACACAGCCAGAATACAGCAAATACAGAGGCGAATGCCAGCAGCAAACCACTGAACTGAGAATAGAACCCCCGTTGAAGGAATCAGAGAAAGAACTGGAAGAGCTTGAAGGGGCTGGAGACCCCATATGAACAACAATGCCAACCAACCAGAGCTTCCAGGGACTAAGCCACTACCCAAAGACTATACATGGACTGACCCTGGACTCTGACCTCATAGGTAGCAATGAATATCCTAGTAAGAGCACCAGTGGAAGGGGAAGCCCTGGGTCCTGCTAAGACTGAACCCCCAGTGAACTAGATTGTTGGGGGAAGGGCGGCAATGGGGGGAGGATGGGGAGGGAAACACCCATAAAGAAGGGGAGGGGGAGGGATTAGGGGGATGTTTGCTGGGAAACCGGGAAAGGGAATAACATTTTAAATGTAAATAAGAAATATCCAATTTTAAAAAGATGGGGGGAAAATAAACAAACAAACAAACAAACAAACAAAATGGTTGTGACTAAAGCTGTCATCTAAAACTAGTCTTGTCCTTGATGTCTTCCAGGTATTCATTCAAATTCTGTGATTAATAATTGAGAAGTTGGATATCTACACAATATTTCCATTTCTTTAACTTTCAACTGAAGGTTACTATGCAGGGTCAGGCTGTTTACTATAAAGTTCTCTGTTTTCTGTGATGCGAAGGATATTCTTCAGGAAGATGCTAAATCATCACCACAAAAACTTCTTTGGCCAATCCTTTGTTTTTAACCAGAAATGAACAACATAGTAAATTCACAAGTGCATTGACAATAGAGACACTCAACACTGAAAATCTTCATTCCATTTTATACTAGTTGAGCCTTTCATATCTCTCCGTCAGTTTTTGCCTTCCATGAAGGTAATTTCAAAGCAGAAAATTTTCATAGCAGTCAGGCAAAGAACAACACTTCTTAGAAGAAACATCGTCTCAGTAGTCAAAGAAGAAAAATGTGAATGGCAGTGAGCTGTGTGAAGGCCCTGGAATGGATAATTGGAGAAAGAATGAACCTTGGGGATGGGAGGGAGATGGAATGTCAAAGAAATGCAAAATGGGCAGCAGAAAGCACTGGGGAAAAGGAATCAATCCGAATGTGGAGGTAGAAAGGTCCTGCCACCACCTTGTTCAAGAGGTGCTAAAAAGTTAAAATGCAATCAAGACAAGGGAAGCAAAATGGATTAACAATTCAGTTCTTTAGGGTTTTGTGTTTTCTTTGTTTGTTTGTTTGTTTGTTTGTTTGTTTCTTTCTTTCTTTCTTTCTTTCTCTCTTTCTTTCCCTCTTTCTTTCTTTCTTTCTTTCTTTCTTCCTCTCTTTCTTTCTTTCTCTCTCTCTTTCTTTCTCCCTCTTTCTTTCTTTCTTTCTTTCTTTCTTTCTTTCTTTCTTTCTTTCTTTCTTCTTTTCTATTAGAAGCAGACTTTCCCTTTGAAACAATAGCACTTACAAAATTATAATACTTCTCTTGCCTCTCTTTCTCCATTCCTGGGATTACCAACCTCCACTATGACATCTGCCTACCTATTCCGCCTGTAAGACTGTTTTGAGTCCCATTGCTATATAGCTTTCTGAACCGAACCTCTGTGAAGGTAGATGTTACAGTGACATTAGTAGTGACAAGACAATTAGGTGTTAAAGAATGGTGTTCCTAAACTATCCATTCATCTGTCACTGAAATTAGGCAATTAACTTGCATTGCTGTTAATTCAATACAAATACATAAAGTATAAGATTAAAAGACTCTTTAAAGATCATTATCTTTTCTCAGTTAATTGTGCCAGCACTAGTTTTGTTTTTTTTGGGGATAATTTAAGTTGTTTTTATAGAGAAACTTGAAAACCACCACGTATATCCTCTCTCAGTTTTTCATTAAAGTAGCTTTTAAAAAGATAAGCCAATAAGGGAATCATTAAGTCACTGGAGAAAGAAGAAAATGTGATGGGATGCAATGTCAATAAATTATTTCAAACATCATATCTACTCCTCTAGAGACCTTGTGTTGATTACTATAGATCTATACTTTAAAAATTTTTAATTTTTCAAATATTGAATGGCTTTGACATTAGAATAAAATAAACTAAAATATGGCAATGAACGTATAATATTGAGAGAAATTATTAATGGGCCCAAATTAAATTTTTGAGTTAAAATTTCAAACTTAGGTTGAATTATTGAACTTTAACAACCATTTGCTTGTACTTTCTTTTGCTGTCAACAAAAATATGTGTGTGTGTGTGTGTGTGTGTGTGTGTGTGTGTGTGTAAAACCAAGTTTGTTGACTGCCTTAATTTCTCATTATCTACAGACTAATTAGTGGTTGGTGGCAATTCTTTAGCCTGTAGGAAAAGTGAAAGTAGAATTAGTATCTGACTACAAGTCAAATAAACTTTGCTTTTTTTTATTGATTGAAGCATTTTTAAGACAGATATTCGATAAGGTTTGCTTACCAAAATTTCAATAGAGCTTGGTTAAAACAGTAAACAGTAATTGAAATTAGTTGCTTTGCAAAGCTCTATAATTCTTTCTGAGTTAACTTGTAGGCATTAATATGCTTTGATAACAAGAAACAATATTAATATTGTTTTATCAATCAACACATAATTACAAGAGAGCATTTTGAGTGATATTAGATTACATTATCTGACATAGTTGATGGTAGCTTTCACACTGAAATCTACTTCATAAAGTGTTCATGTCTCTTGTTCGCTATTAACTTGTTAAAGGCACAGTTCTTGAATTTTATCATTTTCAAGACTCATTTTGCCTTTAAAGAGCACCTGTTTGTTATATGAGAATGAAAATTGGAGACAGAACCTTTTCTAGACAGAATGTCATGAAATAAATAAAAGCCTTATATCAAAATGTGAAAATGTTAATAGCTTGCCATGTCTACTTTTTTCACCTTGAGAAAGTGTGGTGGCTGTGAGTTTCATTCTTTTCCAAATAACTATACTCACATTATAATTGCTTCTTAATAAATTGCTCACTGAAGAAGCAACACCCGGATTTGGTATTCTTAGCTCCCTTTTCATCTGCATCTAAATTATCCATACATTTTCTAAACCCTGTGCTGGCAGACCTCTGCAGTCAAATGCTAAATGTTATTAACCTCCAACAAACTGGCTTCCTGATGAATCATGTTCGCTTCTGAATGGTGTCAATATGTCATCACAATGCCCTGTGGAGGACTCACTAGTGATTCTGCTTATGGGGCTCAATCCACTTGTTGTTTGCATCTGATGGTTCAAATATCATGTTCTGTTGGATCATAGAGCAAATATAAATGTAAATGAAACTCCGTAAGTGGTTTTATAATAAGCTGCAAGACTCATAGTATGCTTAGATCTGTGGCTACTAAACAGAAAGGAGTAGGTCCAGAATTATTATTTTTTCCCAATTGTGACTGGTATTCACAATTTTACAGAAGTTTTTGTCACATTCTGTATCTTCCCCAAATGAGATAAGTTAATGTCAACTTTCATAAGCAACTAACCCTGACAAAATTTAATATAAAAAGAGCTATTGGATATGAGTATTTTAAAATATAAAGAAAAAAGGGACAAAATAATACAAAGATTGTGGTGAGAATTCTCAATTACAACTATTCCAGAATCTTCAAGCACTAGGATTGAACATGTCTATACAACATATGTTCCAGTTGATAGGTCATTCTTGATACACTCTTATTGACTGAAATCTACCATCCCCAAATATATCTTTGATCTTTTAGCAGTTCTTTATCCATAGCTGTGTTCTATCCAGGATCACACTTCTTAGTTCCCTGATCGAAAGCTCATTTCAGATGGGATCATTTCCCATGTTTTCCGTGAGCTTGGCAGTTGTGAGAAGTGTTCAGGCATTCTGTAGGACTAACACTTTATGTTCAATTCATGACCAATCTAGTGAGGTGAATTGGGAAGGGAGACCACAGGGGTTTGGTGCTATTTATTTATTCATGGTATTTAGTTGTGGTTGCTGGTCTTAGTCACCAGGCTGGGCCACTATGACTTTATTCTTCTTCCCCCTTTTAAAGATAATGAACTCTTTGGAAGGTACATCTGGTTATGAACATCTGGCAGTAAAGAGTGGAGCGGTTCACCATCAGGGAAGAGCATCTACACACGTTATGTGCGAATATCCTGCACAAGAGATGTGCCTTTTTCTCCATCTGTTTATTTTTCTTCTTAAGTTGGTTGTTTGTGCCAATATGGATTCAGGATGCTTATTTTGTATTTTAGGTTACAACATAATTCTGATTCATGTTGTGCTCAAACTGCCCTAGCTTCATTTACTGGGGGGGGGGGGCGGTGGGCTTTAGAAAAAAGAATATTAATCCAATTTATTGTGATGTATTTTATTTTCTGGTGTTTTTATTGTATTTGTGAGAAAAATTACTTCTCTGGGATCATAAACAATTCTTGTAAAGCAAGCCTGAGTGTTGGCATTTCTCAAAGCTAGAACTGACTTCTGCCCCAACACTAGTTTTTCTCCATGGCATATCCGTGTATGTGAGAAGTAGCTAGCAGAGAGAAAGCAGCAAGGCCGAAAGGAAACAAAACTCTGCAATTTCTTCAAAAACACTAAATGAAGTTAAAAGTATCAACAAGTGTACTAATCTCTGAGTTTTGCTTCTTGTAGAGGAGAAAAGATGACTTATCCTTGCCTATATGGCTGAGATACCCATTATAGTAGACAGGTCATGGGAGAGAAAAGTGCAAGAGCGTTTGGTCCTAGGTATATAACGTGAGAACCATGATGAGGAAATACCTAAAGCAAGTGTGTTTGTGAGCTTCTAGGCTTTAGTTTGATGATGAATGAGAAATCATGGAAAAATATAACTGAAAAATCAGTGGCTATGGTCAGACAGGAATTTCCTAGGGTTGATCTGCTTAGAGCTTTGTGATCTGGAACCTTGAGAGCTGAGGATGACCTTTCTCTCAGGATGAAGTCATCCAGGAGTGGGGAATTAATGACTTAAAGTTGAGGGAAAGGGTGAAAAGTGAGAACATCCTTCGAACTTCTACTGTTTTCTCTAATAGTAAGATGCTCTAATATTGGAGAGTGAATGGCTACCCTTTTGATTGTCCAATTGTCACCTCTCACTGTCTCGGGGGCTTGTGATCTTTTTTTATGATGATGTTTATGTTTTATCTGCCCTTTTGTTTTCCTAAGTGGAAGGGCTGATCTGGGGCCTAATGCAGCTCCAGCAGAGTTGAAGGCAAAGAGAACCTCAAGGAATCCTACATCAGCCTGCTCTCTACTCTGAGCTTTGTACCCAAGGGAAACAATGCATATTCACAGAATCTGTGACTCCCACAACAGTGTTGATGAGAAAGTGCACTATCTTCTTCCGAACTGTAAGTTTAGCAATTTTTAAATTAAAATGACCTGTATCCATCTCTTTCTTTTTCTCTTTTTTATTTTCTGCTCCTCTCACAAATAATGCCTCATCCTCTCAAGTACAGAGTTGAATGGGACCCCAATGAAAAGATAATAAGTTTCTCTAAACTACAAAGTCAGCTACAGAATCACAAAAGGGAAAAAGAGGTTTGGGGAAGAAATTTCAGTATGCAATGTATGCTGTATCACAAAGCAAGAATAGATCACATATGCTATCATTCTTTTCATCTAGGAAAGAGCTGGGAAATAGTGTGGATCATAGCAAGAAGTCCAGTCCCACCTGACATGAAATAATTCATGAGGCTGGTGCTGCTAAGTTTTCATCAACTTGACACAAACTCGAGTCACCTGCTAAGAGGAAATTTCAGTTAAAGAAATGACTCCACGGATTGGCCTTTGGTATGTTTGTGTGAGAATTCCCTTGAGCAATGATTATGTAGGAGAGCTCAGTCCAGGGTGGATGGAACCATGCCTGAGCAATTTGTCCTGGGTTCTGCAAAATGTAGGCTGTGCTTTGTCAAAGCCCATTACACAACATTCTTCCATGGCTCCTGCCTCTGCCCCTGTTTGAATTCTCACCATGACATCCCTTAGTGATGGACTATAAAATCCAAATAAACCCTTTCTTCCCAAGGTACTTTTGGTCAGCGTGTAATAACAGAATGCAAATTAAGACAGGGGTCAAAGACTGAACTGTGCGAATCCCAGTAGAAAAAATTTTAATAATGGCATGTTTGTATAACCTGAAAATATTAGAAAATACAAAATTTGATAAGGAAAGCTGCATTAAGTATAAATTATTTTATTGTTTCTCTGCAAGACTTAGTAGGGATTCAGTAACTAATGACTACAGATTAGGTGATGTGGCTGAAAACACACCAATCAGATAATCACATTTTTGTGTTTCTAGAGACCAGAAATCCGAAGTCCCTGTTGGGATGGCTGTGTTCCCACTGATGGCTCAGGAACAGATCCTTTTTTCTTGCTGCTTCACAGATATTTTGGACTGCTGAGCAGTTCATTCATGTTCCTGGACCCATGCCCGTGTCATAGAACTCTCAGTTCATCTTCATACTCTTTCTTCCCTATAGCTCTCTGCATCTCCTCCCCTTCTAATGACTCTTCATTGCACTGATGACCCATTCCAATCCATGGTAGCTTCAACTTCATTGAAGCATTTACATCAACAAGGATCCTGTTTCTCCATAATGGTATATTTTGAGGTTTCAGGTAGTTATGAATGTCGTGCAGATATAATCGACATTATGCAAATGACTACTACCTGTGTCATATTGTCTTCAAATTTTATTTTAAGCTTGTTCTATGTTGATAAAGTTTGCTCATTGTCCACTTGTCTGTAGCAATGGACCACATTTTCACTATCTATTAAACAACTCATCAGGCATTTTCATTTAGCAGTTGTTATGCTCCTGTCCAGAGACAGAACAAAACAATGAACAAAATGTGAAAGGAAAAGAAACAGAACCTGATGGCAGGTAAGCACCTATCCACCACAGCAATGCTGTGAGACACCTAATGGCATTTTAGAAGCCATGAATTACAAGTAGCAGCAACAGCATGGAGGCTAAGAGCAGCTTTGAATTAGATAATGCAAGATAGTCCAAGGGATATATCGGGGAAATGATGCTAGGCAGGAATTCAACAACCAAATTGTTCAACATTTTCTGTAACCTCCTGGAAAAGCTGGTTATAGCTCTCTTGAGCTGATTGATTTAAGCCTGACAAAGAAGAGGTGATAACATCATTTGATTTGAATTTTAAATTTCATCACTTTCTTTAAGTTTATAGGAACCTAGCTAGTTCTTAATCCCTTTTTAGGTTAGTATATTCTGCTCTTGTATGGTATTGATGTAACCTTTTGTTCAAGGGTAAAGGTAGTCCTCTTTCTCTCCAGTATCACTAATGCTTTAAGGTTAGTATTAAAGTGGTAACAGGAGACTTTTTTTTTCTGATCTGATAATGTGACACTGTCTTATTTAAATACCAGCTCTGCATATGCACACATAAAACACAGACAGACAGGTAGACACATAGCCAGGCAAGCAGGAATGCATGGATATGTGCACAGAAAGACAGACAGGCAGTCATGTATCGAGGTGTGAATGAACAAATAAACGCACACTGAGAAAAGCAATACATGTTGTGAACAGGTTTAAGATTGTACATAAGTCAATCATGACTGATATAGGACAACGAGAGCGAAGAGTACAACATAGGGATAAGAGTATTTTATACATAGTACTTACTCAGGACTGTAGATATCTCTACTAAAACTAACCAGGAATTGAGCCTGACAACTTCTGTCTTTTTACTAAGAAATGTGTTATAAGCTAATTGGACAATCAGTGACTTTTGCATAATTTCTTACTTGAGTGTAGTCTTTATGGCTTGCTACTTTCTTATCTTGGTTAACTATGACTATTCCTTCTCCTAATAAGTCTGGCTTTTTCAGTTTTGAGTTGGGGCTACCGTATAAAATAAAAAGCAAGACTTTACGAGAGAGTCTCCTGTAGCTATGCTGGCTAGACTCAAACACCTGAGCATGAGTGGTACTAAGCTCAGTTACAGAAATAGTTAGGACTTCAAGCACAAAACACTATCCCTGCTATTTTTTTTTTCAGTTTTATTTTTTTCCAGGAGTAGGGGAACAAATTCAGGTCCATGTACATATTATGTAAGGGCTATAACACTAAGAGACTTTCCAAGCCAAACAAAACCTTAAACTTGGATCAAAAACAATATAACGATAATGAAGACAAAGTTGGCTGGCTACTTTTATTGCGGCGTAGACGAAACACATAATCAAGCAGTTTCCCTATCTCCATTACTTTTAATGTCTGTTCTTCTCAGGGGTGTTTTGTTGTTGTTGTCATGGAGAAATCGATTAAATACAAATAATGCAAACTAGCTACTTTGCTTTATAATATTTAAAAATTCAGAGACAAACTCCAGAATGTTTGACTCTGTGATTGACCTCAAATTGTGGTATTTTAAATGTACATACAGTGAAATATAGAATAATTTTTAAAAGAAAACTTCAAGTAGAATGTTAAACATACAAGCACACACTAAACAATAATATGTCTCACTGTTTTGCTATTTGTCATGCATTCTATTCCTATTAGCTAGTTATTTTATTCTTTCATGCTGTATTTCAGTTGTGAAGTTAAGGATATTTTATTTTATTGAAAAAGAAGAAATTCTCATTGTATCCAGTGCAATAGACCTATCTGTTCTAATTTAAAAGTTCTGCCTTGTTGAGAGGCATTTGAACAACAAAAACAAACTCTTTGATGTGATTAGCCGACAGATCTAGGCCACCATTTGAGAGAGGATTGTAGAGAAATGAGGTAACTTTGAAGAAACATGTCTACTTACTTATACATTCAAATTGAGGTTTTTATCTAAATGGTCACTTTGGGAAAGGCCATTTACTT
Organism: Rattus norvegicus; assembly: GCF_021556685.1. Taxonomy (NCBI): domain Eukaryota; kingdom Metazoa; phylum Chordata; class Mammalia; order Rodentia; family Muridae; genus Rattus; species Rattus norvegicus. Next base: position 26,751,392 of record NC_141536.1, on the reverse strand, counting down.
TTTCTAATGGTATTTTACAGTTTTCTGTTTTGTTTTGTTTTTGTTTGAATGAAGGGCTCAATTATGAGAGATCTAAACAACTGTCTTAGTGTGTTAAGAAACACATGTGCTAAATGAGATGCAGGTATTATCCCATGAAAGTTTTAAATAATATTCTTTGCAACAAATTTAGGTAAGTAATATGATTATCCTAATTTTGTTGACAAGCAGTCAAAGGATTACTTAGTACTTTACTCCAAATATGTCAGCTGATGGCCTAAGTCTAGGATGTCTGGTGCCATGGTACCTATTTAATTCCTGCATTATTTTATCTCTTACATCTAACTTTTGCTTTAAAATTCTATAACTCTTGAGTTTTTGTCTGTAATGTATAAGGTAGCGTCTTGAGCCACTTCCAAGGACAAACTAGAGAGCTTGAGGCAAGCAACTGTCTGAGTCATGGTTCGTCCAAATAACATTAATGAACTCATTAGATTGCCTTTTAAGACATCCATTACTATACTTCTTCCTTTTCCCTGCCCTCTGTCTCTCCCTCCACCAACATCCTTGTCCATTTTACCCACATTAACCATTTTCTGTCCTTTTTCTCTTGAAATCCATGGCCCCTTACTAGTTTCCTGATTTCTAGGGGTACTCCAGTTTAAAAAAGCATCTTTAAAAATTCAAAGCTAGATTATGGAAGCACAGCATTTTTTTCTGTGTCTGGGCTACTCATACAGAATAGCTGCTTTTAGCTCTCCATCCATTTATCTCTAAATTGCATAATTCATTTTTTACAGCTGAATAATATTCTATCATGTATACATAGAAGATTTCCAGTATTCACATCTCACTCAGTTAACAGATATGTAAGCTAGTTCTACTTTCTGACTATTGTGAATAACACATTAATGACTGAGATGGGTAAGTAGTTCTGTAATATATAAAGACCTCTATGTACATGTGTAAGAGGGATATATCCGGACCTTACTTCTTTTTTGACATCTTTTGGTCTGTTGTGTGTATCATGGGTGTTTTGAAGTTTTTAGCTAATATCTACTTATCAGTAAGTACATACCATGCATGTCTTTTTGGGTCTGTGTTACCTCATGCAGGATGATATTTTCTAGTTTTATCCATTTACCTATGAAAGTCATAATATCTTCATTTTTAGGAGCTGAATAGTGTTATTACCACATTTCCTGTAGTCATACTTTGTTTGAGGGACATGTAGGTTTCTTCCAGTTCATAGCTATTATGAATAAAGCTGCTATGAATATAGTAGAGCATGTGTCCTTGTGGTATGGTATGGTGAAACATCTTTTGGGTATAAGCCTAGGAGCAGTGTAGCTGGGTCTTCAGGTAGAACATTTTCTAATTTTCTGAGAAACTGCCAAACTGATTTCCAGAGTGCTTTTAACAGTTTTCACTCCCACCAGAAATGGAAGAATGTTCCCTTTTCTCCACATCCTCACCAGCATGTACAATTGACTGAATTTTTGATCATAGCCATTCTGATTGGTATAAGGCGGAATCTTGGGGTTGTTTTGATATACCCTGGTGGCTAAGGATGTTCATTTATCATTTATTTAAGTCTTTTTTTAACATTCGGATTCCTTTGTTGAGAATTATCTGTCCAGTTATGGGAGGCGAAGGGAAGGAGGGACCCCGGGTGACAAGTGGAAAAAGAGGGGAGGATCAGGCACAGGGGGAGTCAGGAGAGAAGTCCTGAATGGATGGAAATATGCAGCTGTCAGGGTGGGGGTGGCGATGGGGGTGGGAGGTGTGGGGAATCTCTAGGAAGTCCCCAGAGACCTGGAATGAAGAAGGCTCCCAAGAGTCAATGTGGGTGACCTTTGCCAAAATGCCCTACAGTGTGGATATGGAATTCGAAGAGACCACCTTTAGTAGCCAGACACAGACAGTGCCTCCAGTGAGGAGATGGGGTCACCAACCCACCTATAAAACTTTTGGCCCAAAATTTTTTCCATCTAAAGGAAATGCAGGGACCAAAGTAGGGCAGACACTGAAGGAATGGGCAAGCCATGACCAGCCTGTTCGAAGACCCATCCCATGGACAGGCACAAATCCCTCATACTATTAATGATGCTATGTAATGCTTGCAGAAGGTAGTCTAGTATAGTAGGCTTCTACCCAGCAGCTGACTGAGACAGATGTAGATAATCACAGACAAACATTGGATGGGGGTCTGGGACCCCTGTTAAAGAGTTAGGAGAAAGATTGAAGGCCCTCAAGGAGATGGCAATCTCACAGGAAAACCAACAATGTCAACTAACCTGGTCCTCTGGGAGCTCTCAGAATCAGAGATACTAATCAAAGACCATACAGGGCCTGGTCAGAGATGCCCAGCATATGTGTAGCAGAGGACTGCCCTGTCTGCCCTTAGTGGAAGAGGATGTGCCTAATCACGCAGAGATTTGATGCAGCAGGCTAGGGGATAATGAGAAGGGAGGGTACCTTCTCAGTAGTGAAGGAGAGGGAGGATGAAGAACAACTCTGCTAGTGGGGACTGGGAGGGAGGTAGCATTTGGGATGTAAATTAATTAACAAATAAAGAAATATATTTGAATAGCCTAGTAGGAGCACCAGTGGAAAGGGAAGGCCTTGGTCCTGCCAAGACTGAACCCCCAGTGAATGTGATTGTTGGAGGGAGGATGGTAACAGAGGGAGGATGGGGAGGGGAAGCCCATATAGAAGGGGAGGGGGAGGGGTTAGGGAGATGTTGGCCTGGAAACCGGGAAGGGGAATAACAATCAAAATGTAAATAAGAAATACTCAAGTTAATAAAGATAAAAAATAAATAAATAAATATATTTTTAAAAAGTGGTATATCTGAGTCATATGGTAAATATCTACTTCTAGCTTTTTGAGGAAGCTACATCCTGATTTACAGAGTAGCTACACTAGTTCGTACTCCATGTAGCAATGAATAAATGATCCCTTTATCACACATATCTGCCAATGTTTGTCATCATGTTTCTTAGATTTTGTCAATTCAACTAGGGTGGGATGAAAACTCTAGGTTATTTTAATTGAACTTTATGAATAGTTAAAGATGTTGACTAGTTCAAAATATATTTTTCAGTCATTTGTATAGTTTTTAGAACTCTCTATTGGAGTTTACATACCAATTTTTAATTGGGTAGTTTGTGTCCTTGGCATTTAGTCTTTAGTGAGTTCTTTGCATATACCACATGATAAAATTCTCTCAGAGATGCTCTACTGGTAAAAATTTTACTCGTTTGGTAGGCTTCTCATTGCTTTGAGTGGATGAACGGTGGTGTTCTTTGCTTTTCAAAAGCTTTTTAGTTCTGTAGGATTCCATTTTTCAACAACCATCTTAATAAGGTGTTCTATCAGGTTTTTGAAATGCATTTTCTGTGTCTTTAAACTGAAACATATTGTTTATAGTCTTCTATATCATATTTTGAGGTTCTTAATTCATTTGGGGTTAAGCTTTGTGTAGTGGAAGAGACAATGATCTAGTTCCATTTTTCTACATACAGCTATTCATTTATTTTACCACCACCGTTTGTTCAAGATTCTGTTTTTCTATACATGCTTTATTAGATTTTGTCAAAAAGCATGTATTGTAGTTGCATGGTCTCTTATCTGGGTCTTTCATTTATTCTATCAATCAGGGAGTCTGTTTTGATACCAGTTCCATACTGTTTTGATTATTAAGGTCAATAGTATATATTGCATCAAGGATGATAATACTTATTGCAGTGCTTTTTTATGCTTTAAAAATGTTTTGACTAACATGTTTTTTTTCATTTCCATATCAATTTTGAGACAACTTGTTCAAGTTTTACAGAGACTTATGGTGGAATTTCGGTGGGATTTCATGGAGTCTGTAGATTAAAGGGATTTGAAAATGCTCTTTAGAAACATACTACTATAGAAACTTCCTAATGCGCGCGCGCGCACACACACACACACACACACACACACACACACACACACACACACACACACCTTCATGCACATCACACATACACAAGTAAAAGAAGGACAATGACTTCTGCAGATCATATAGATTATCAAACTTAAGGCCAATACAAGGTATAACATATATTAATTAAATTTCTGGTGTCCGTGGCTTGTCATAGACCCCTAACAAAACTTTCCATGCTATTGTCATTGCCCTAGGTTGTCATCCAAAGCTTTATATTGAGGCCTGACTGCTGAACACATGATATATCTGAGCATTAGTGTAATGGAGAAATCAAATTGTTTATCACTTTGAAAGTTTCATCCCTACTGGCTAGCTTTTATAGTGATAGAGGATTTTTGCTTATGCTATCAGCAACGGCAGTAATCAGCAGTTTGTCCCAGTTTGTGAACTCTGTGAGCTACAATAAGAACTAGCCTTTCAAGATGGGCTTATGGGCACAATAGTGGCAATAAATGTCATAGCAGAAACCAATCTGTTTAGATTTAAGATGGTCCTCATGCCTGTTACTATTGACTGTTCAAAAAACTAATGAATGCCTTGGGTGTAGGAGAAAATCTCATTCTTTTACCTTGTTAAATGGAGTAATAAACTGATCCCCAATTTCTTGTTTTTATACCCAAAGATTAGTGTATTTTTCAATCCTCATCAGAGAAGCCTCTTTTTTTTCAGTTGTTGACAATTATGAAAGAGACCCAAAACTGGTCATTGTGCAGATATAGAGAGACTGTGAATCAGTGAGCTCTACATGGTGCATCTATATCACACCCCTTTTCCCAAGGCTAAGAAATTATCATGAAAGAAGATGTGGAAAGATGGCTAGGTGTAGTCGACATCTACAGTGAAACAATATTTTGTAGATGTGGCAGGATTGTTGAACACAGAATTTATTTATAACACTACAATCATATGCTTAAGAACTTCAAAATGATCAAACCAGGCATGGATGGAGGAAGGCGTCATGAAGTCCAGCTCCCCAGCTTTGGAGCCATTAGCACTGCTGGCTTCTGGCTGCTGGCAGAGCAAGGGTCAATTTTTTTCCTGGATGGGATCTGGATGAAGTTGTCTATATTCCAGGAGATGAACCTCTACCCATGTTTATACAGGCAAAACCAAGTGCACTCAGTGGCTTTTAAAACAAGCAGGTGAAGTTGGAAGAGAAAATTGATGAGAATGTTAGCATAAAAATTGAAGGAAAGGAATTGGGTGATATATTTAAACAAAATACATGCATGTGCATAGAATTCTCAAACAATAAAAATATTAAACGATGAATATTTGATTAGCCCATAATCAGCATGGCTATTAGAGAAAAATGCCTCCCTCCTCTTTATAATGTGGTATACTATAGTTTTACTTATGTAAATGTAGCATTGAGTTTCTTAGCTACCAGCTCAAAGCTATAATGATTAAATTTAAGACATGCTCTATCAGCACCTTGCTGTATTTCACTAAGTCCATAGGATCATTATTCAGCCGATCTTTGGATCTCTCTGAGTGGGTTGGTTTTGATGAGCTGCAAATCAGACTAAATGATATAGTTCCCCTTGAGTCTGTCTGTAGTAGACAAGTGGAACAAGTTAGCTGAAAAAAATTTGTCCAATCTTATCTACATTTAATGAATGCAGAGAAAAAGAATAGATTCTTGAAAGCACATATATTCATACAATCATACATATTCAAAAATATACTGAAACACACACATTCATAGACCATGACACACTCCCACATTCACACAGTCATACTCTCCTACACACACACACACACACACACACACACACACACACACACACTCACTCACTCACATAATCATATTTACACATTCATACCATAGCTCCTTCTATATTATTATTTACTAAGAATAAAGGATCTAAAAAAAAAAAAAAAGAGGTTGACTCCAAGTTTCCAAGTTTGTAGATCATTGAAAGGCCTAGTTAACAATTTGGATTCCTGTTCAGTCAAACTGATTTTATATGACAAGAGAATATAATATAAATTAAACTCGTGAAATGGTTGGGAAATACAGTGTTCCTTGACACAATTTGGCATCATCTATAGGACTACTTGCTCCTATAGATAGGCTCGGCATATCTTGTACCAAAGTGGTTGTGGCTGACCTAGCACAAGGCTCTCTTGGTGGTCTCTTGACTGGATGTTTTGTATCCAGATGCATCATGAAGAATGTTGTGTTTTGGGTATTTTTCATGAGGCAGAGGCTTAGTTGCTCTGACCTTGGGAATAACACCGGCATGTAGAATCAGTTAGGACGAGCCAAGATCAGTTCATCTTCAGTTATAAAAATGAAAAAAAAAAAAACAACTCCACCACTTTTTAGTTGTCTGACCATGCAGCTGTGTCTAGTAAGCAAGACAAAGTGCTAAAGTATACTGAACTGTGACTGGTAATTAAACTCTACATCATATTCCCAAACCACAGAGTATCCAAGGGAGAATAAGGTCTTGGTTTAATGCAGACTACTGATCCACACAAACAATTTTCTAAGAATCAGTTTATTTTTGTTTCTTAGGAGGGTGTTTTCTGAAACTAAAGTAATACGACATTTTGTTATATGCATTTTTTGCCTCATCATTAAATTTAATTTTCATCACCGTGATGTAGCGGTTCATCAAAACAGAATGTTGTTTGATACTGAAATTATTTCTTGAGTGAGGCTGGACGTGTATGTAAATAAAGTGTTGCCTCACAGGATTATAGATACACGTTCAAATCCTCAGAATCCACGAAAAATCAAAACTGGGCCTGCATTTGTAAACCTTGTTGTTCAGGAGGCAGTCAGGAGGATTAATGGACATGCTTGGCTGGTTAGACTGGCTAATAGGTAAGCATTGGCCTTTGTGAGAGACCTGTCTCAAAAAATAAGATACACAGTAATTGAGACTAACACCTAGCTTTATCTGTGGTCTCCACATGTATTCACACACAAGTTGCAATCCACAGCCGTTCACAGGTACACAACCACTAAAATTACATACATACACCACATTTCTACAAAAAAATATCTATTGAATGAATGAAGATATTTTTCTTACTGTTCTAGATACCATTTTTCTAGGCTGGAAAGAAACATTTCCTATTTTAGTAAACGTTCAGAATAATATATGTTATGTATTGTGCATTTGTGTGTGTGTGTGTGTGGTGAGGTACACAGATGTTCACATGGGTAAATGCTCACATGTACAGCTGTGATGCATGTAGAGGTTAGAGCTTGGGGTCAGATACTTACTTTGGTTGCTTTCTGCCTTAGTTTTGGGTATAGGATTTCTCACCATGCGTGTTGCTCACTCAATTGGCTGGGCTTCCTGGGCAATGAGCTCTAGGGACCTACTTATCCTCACATCACTAATGCATGGGTAGTAGACTGTGCCCCATGTCCAGATGTTTTGTAGATGCTGGATGGAGGTCTGGACTCAGGTTCTGAAGCTTCCACAGCAGGTACTTTACTGACAGTCATCTTTCCAGCTCCTTCTCAGAATAATATCTTAGGAATACATTCAGACATTGAAGTTGCAGAGCAAGTGGTAATGCTATGATTCATTGCAATGCCCAACACTGACATGAAATTGTATCCTTCTTTGGTTACAATGCATTCTCCAGTTACTTGTGAAAGCATCTCTGAGCAAGGAAAATAGGATCTGTTTGCTTTTATTTTACAGATGGTGAGGTAGGCTGAGGCCACTTAAAACACTGACTCCAGAGGCAGGGCTGAAGTAAGATGCCTTGGCAGAGAATTATCGTACTCCTTCCCACCGAGTTCAGAAGAGTGTGAGACTTTGCAAGTAGCATAAATTATTTAATGACCTAGATGCATCTTCTTTGCATCCAGATGAAGCTGCCATGTTTTTGCTTTTCTTATTTTGTAATTGTAGATGAGAGGGAAAAAAAACTTGTGGCAACTGGAAAGAAAATTATTTGACTTATAAAATGTGTATAAGCTTACAAAAACTTCAGGTATCTCCTTGGACTTCAAGAGTCCCCTTTATTTTATTTTGCTTTACTATTCACACATGTAATCTCTCACAGAGTCTAAATCTAAAGATACAGAAGGTTTCGGTTTAGCCAGTTTTCATACGCACTTAAGATATGTTGAGTTGAGAAATACAATAAGCATTTGGTGCGCGTGCCAACAACACACACACACACACACACACACACACACACACACATGCACCCACCACACTAGCTATGTTAATAAATATTATCTGTGAAATATACTCTGGAATAGATTATTATGAATAATATACATTCCTATTCTTTACTGTGCACAAGGTGATGTGCTTTACTGAGCAAGTTCTAGTTTCATTAACCCATTCATGGAGCCAGTCATCTTATTCAGACCTTACTTCTGAATTATGTATGTAGACCAGGCATTGAGGACTCCTTACATGGATAGGAAGATGTGTTGTAGAGTTGTCAATTAAAATTTGGGGTTGAAAGAATTAAAGAATATGGGGAGAGATGAAGAAAAAGTGGCAAATAATATCATGGATGCAATTATTAATGATATTTATCAAAGTGTTTTTTAAATATATCTTCCTTATTGTTTTGTTCTTTACTTCTGAACTGAAACGTATTTTAAAAATGAAATTATGCAATGTCTTAATTAGGGTTACTATTGCTGTGAAAGAACACCATGAAGAAAAACAAGTTGGGGAGGAAGGGCTTATTTGGCTTACTTTTCCATATCATAGTTCATCATGGAAGTTGGGACAGTAACTGAAACAGGACAGGGGTGCTCTTGACATGCTTGCTCCCTGTAGCTTGCTCAGCCTGCTTTCCTATAGATCCTAGGACTATCAGGCCAGGGATCGCACCACCAATTATTGTCTAAGCCCTCCCATCAGTTAATAATTAAGAAATTGCTTACACTACAGATGTACCTACAACCCAATCTTATGGTGACATTTTCTCAATTGAAATTCTCTTCTTTCAGATGATTTTATGGTCTGTCATGTTGACAAGAAAACTTGCCAGAACGCACAGGAAATGAAGAATTTGTAATGGTAAAGTAATAAAAAAAAAAAACAGGAAAACAGTATCTCCTTCCCCTGCCTCCTTCTACCCTTCTCTTCTTTTCTCCCTCTGGATAATTCTCCTGCAAGATAGTAAGTCACATACCTTGGTGATTTAAACACATTGAAAATGTCAGTTCTGACATGATTCTACCCAAGAATAAATCTTATCTTTATTTAATTTTTCATTTTTGAACATGATAGAACATTCATGAGCTTATTTTTCTCAAAATGAAAAACATTTGTAAACTAAAGACATTCTATATTTGAAATTTTTATTGATAATTTTATATCTGAAATTATAATTACACTATTTCTATGCTTCCTTTCCACACTCCAACTCCTCCCACATTTTCATACTTCCTTTTGAATTAATGATACCTTTATAGTTAATATTGTTTAATATATGTATTTACATATGTATATGCAAGCTACTGCTGAGTTGATTTCATGTTATTGCTCACATGTATGTGTGGAGGAGACCAATAATCCCTCTCTCAGCATCAATTAACTGCAGGTAACTCCTAGGCAGTTAGGGCTTGTGAAATTTTCCTCCTTATATATTTGCATGTCAAAGAATATTGTCATCTTGTAGTTCTTGCTTAGGTAACTATGCTTTTGAGATTTCATGGTACACTTTCCTGTCTAGAGACACTATCTCCCAGCAGGGGTCCTGTTCTCTTGTTCTTTGCATCTTTCTAGCCTCTCTTCTGAGATTTTCCTCTGAACTGTAGGTATAGGGGCTGTACTTTAGATAGATAACTCTCTACATATACTTGTCTACATTTTGACTGGTTGTAGATCTCTGTAAAGGTCTCCATCTGCAACATAAAGAAACTTGTGTCCAGGACTCAATGTGGGTGAACTAGACAGGGTTCCCAAGGGATGGAACATCAAACCATCTTTAAAAATTGATTACCTCAAATTGCTCCTGTATAAAAGAAATGAAGGGACAAAAATGGAGCAGAGACTGATGAATGGCTGACTAGTGACTAGCCTAACTTTGGATTGATCCTATGGGCAGGCACCAAATCCTGACACTATTACTGATGATATGTTGTGCTTGAAGACAGGAACCTAGCATAGTTGTCTTCTGAGAGGCTCTATCAGCAGCTAACTGAGACAGATGTAGACACTAACAGTCAAACATTGGACTGATGACGGGAACTCCTGTGGGACAGTTAGGGAAAAGACTGAAGGAGTTGAAAGGGGATTGCAACACCATAGAAAGCTCAACTGTGTCAACTAACTTGGATCCCTGGGAGCTCTCAGAGACTAAGCCACCAACCAAAGAGCATACATGGGCCGGTCTAAAATCCTTGGCACACATGTAGCAGAGGTCTGCCTTGTCTGGCCTCAGTGGGAAAGGGTGCCCCTAATGCTGTAGAGACTTGATGATTCTACAGGGAAGGGGGATGTCCAGGGAAGTGGGGAGAGGGACCCTCCCAGAAGGGAAGGGGTGGGTGGATGAGGGGAATAACTCTGCGAGAAGGGTCCCAAAAGGAGCTAACATGTGTGATGTAAATAAATAAAATAATTAATAAAAAATTGTTTAATCAAAGGTGAGCGCTACCCTTGTGGGTATAAGGATGTACATTTAGAATGAAGTTAGACATTATATTCGTTTAAGAAAATAGATTGGTAGAGCCTTGTCTGGGATCTATGACCTCTCTAACTAAGGGCAGTTAGCTAGGTCTGCAGCATCAGGCTGGTATGGAAATAGGCAGTGGTAGATTCTGCTCTAGGTTCTATGAACTCTCCAGCTGTGGGCAGGTGTTCAGGTCTACAGTATCAGGCTGATATGGAAAAGAGCAGTGGTAGATTCTCCCATAAATGCTACGAAATCTGCAGCCATGGGAAGTTGGCAAGCTGTGTTAGAGTATCGTTCTGCTACAGATACTTTTGCAGAGCCTTATGCTCTGTTACTTCTCTAGCCATGAGCAGTTGGCCAGATTTACAGCATCGGTTTGTGATATTTTTGGAGCACTCTCATTTTAAATATACCCTCCTACCCCCCATTATATAGCCTGAAGTAAAGATATGCTTCTTTACACGTCTACACAAAAGTTCTAAGCCTCCATTAACTTCTTAGCATCCCAAAACTTCTTTGACCGCCTGTCGTTTTGCAAATTTCATAAAACAGGCTGAATTGCCTTCGTTGCTGGGCCCAGTCAGGCCTTCCATCCTTGCAGACCTCTTGTTCTTCTAGCCTTAGTCATTTAATTTCCTTGTATAAACTTAACTTTTCAATCTGAAGCCCTAGGTATGTGAATGGACTTTTGTAATACTTATTTTGCTTCTGGTGAAGGTATGCAGGTTTCTGTCTGTGCTGCAAACCTAATTGATTGTGCTGAGGACCTTGAATTATTCTAATACTAATAATTATAAACTTGAGTCAGCCTAGACTTG
>NC_141536.1:24552498-24637498 GCF_021556685.1 Rattus norvegicus | reverse complement strand
GAAGGATGCTTCTCTCTGCACAGAGGAAAATCAGCTACTATGAAAAGTAGGTGGTTGTACTTGCAAGAAAGTTATGATGAATAAAACCCCAAGACTTAAAAACAATTTGGCTAAAATAAAAGAACTCACAAATACCTAAAGACTGAGAATAGGTGTAGGCTCATTTTAGTTGTTTCAATTATCTGGGAAGATAGTGCAGAGAGGGGGGAATATAAAAATGCACATATTCACATCTATTTGTGTTTAGTAAGTTAAAGGGCTTGAATATAATTCAGTGGTCAAGAAGATGAGTTAGTTATGAATTAGATATGTACATGCATGCCCCTTTGTTCTGCACACAGGGACACACACACACACACACACACACACACACACACTTTGTCAAGTAGTAGAAATTTCTTCCTACTCATTATGTAAATGTTCCTGAAGTGATCTACATTGAATGCCTATCTGATTAACAGAATTGAACTAAATACCAATTTATTACTCCTTTTTCTTCTATCTTAAATCTAAGCATTTATGCATTCATAATGACATAAAAGGATTAACTAGGTCCTGCCCACTTGTCTTTTTCCTATCAATTCTGTTCACACACTACACAATTTTATTGATTCTGCTTACTTTAATAAAAATTATTAAATCTTTGCTCTTCACTGATATGACGTGATGCATATGAGAAACCTGTTTCAGTCTCAGGCACCTAAAAAAGACTGAAGAATGAATTGTTTCTTTTACTTAATTTTTCCGCTGGTGGCTATTGAAATAGGACTCAGAATTCACGTTTTGTTTTCTGTCATAAGAATGGCGCATGCGAGCCCTCTAAGGCTAGGGCAGTTTTTATCTCTCCTGACAGCCTTTTTTCCTGCCAAGGATGTTTATGATGTGGCTTGGCAACTGCACACATCAACTACTAATTGGGGTCTCCTCCATTCTATCAAATGTTTCCAGAAGCAAAAGCTGTGGTTGACATTTAGGCCTGGACTTCAGCAACTGGTATTATCTGAAGTCTGATTCGAGCTTTGAACTATCCATTGTCCTAAGTAATAGTCAGAAAATTAACAATATGAACTGAGTTATGTTATCATTACTTCAGTGTTTTCAAATCTCTAATACTGATGCAGTTGAATTTATCTTATCACAGTTATTAATATATGCCCACAAAATTCTACCTCTCATCATTTAGATCTAACTTCACCTACCAACAATTATTTCTTTGTTTCTGCTATAAAAATTATTGCTATATCTTGTTTCTCCCTCTTTCCTGTTCCTATTCTGTCAGCTTAGTATTTTTTTTAAATATCCTTAAAGTTTTTGTGGCTTTTCTTACCATTTTTAGATTTGGCTCCCATGACTCATTTTGTAACTAAACTCTTTATATCTGTTTTATATATGTCATTTTTTGGCAATAATGAGTGACAGTTGCAATACATTTACAGCTGGTCATATTCTTGATGGAAGTGATTGACGTGATAGGTCCAAACTCTGTAGAAACAGGTTTTGCCAATGAATAAAGTATATGCCTTACAGGAAAGGTATTTGGCTTTCTAAAGAACTGCATTCCTGATTGCCACTTGGATGCTTGAAATTACACAGAAGAGATAGCTACCCACTAACCCACAATGCTTGGGTGGCCAGGGCAAAATGGAAAAGAAAATTTGAATGTATATAGAGATGGTGTGCTTGTATTTTACCAAAGCACAGAGAATCTTTGTCATTCCAACCTGCTTGCAAGGACAATATTGGACTCCATTGTATTCATCATGCTTGCTGCTTTCTCCATGGATGTGTTTTCCTTTTTACATAAAAGTTTATTATATTTCTACATGTCTCCTTTACATCTCTTGAAATGCGCAATGCAAGCAGTGATTCCACTTATTTTTTGAGACTGGAAAATCCAACTGACTGTTGTAGATGCGTGTATGAGAGCAAATCAAGAAGAGCTCTTTAGCCCAACGATATAGATGTAGAGATGTAGCAAACCCTGGCTTTCTCCTGATACAAGGTTCTTGACATCACTATTCATAATTTCTGATTTCATAGATCTTTCTACATGTTTCACTTAGTTTTTCAGTTCCTCTGGCTACGAACTGAGGGAGTAACCCTATAAAAGCAAAACTGTGTTATGCAATGTAAAGTTTAAAGATCTTTTCATTAAGAACTAACTTCTACCATGACCTTACAAAAGAGTAGAAAAATGTTACATTTTATTTTAAAAAAAGAGACTACATTATATTGACTTAAATATAAGTAAAAGTTTTCAGATTCCTCCTGATTATAATGATTAATCTATTTTTATTAATATTATTGCATGCATTGGAATTTTTGTCTGTATATATGTGTGTATGAGGAAATTGGATCACTTGGAACTCTCATGTTGGTGCTCCTGTGGAAGAGCAGTCAGTGCTCTTAATTGCTGAGCCATCTCTCTAGGCCACATTTCTTGATTTCTGTATGGGCCAATTGAGCCCTAGCATGAGTAATTCTCTTCTAGAAGTTAAAACTGGTATAGCAATGAAAAGGGCAGGGAGGTCACTGATGAAGATCATATCTCTGACATATATTATCTATATGGCTTTTAGAAAATTAAGTTTGATTTCTCTGCTATTTCCTTTTTCACTTATTTGTTTCATAACAAAATAAAATGAAGCATGTTAGTGATTTATTCCTCTACTGGGCTGTTCCCAACCTCTTATATTTAACATGCAGTATGAGAATAATAGGACTCTGTAAATGATCAAGGGAATCACACTGAGTAGGAGTACAACCAATGCTAAAAGACATGAAAGCCTTGTCTTATCTACAGAGTGAAAAAACGAGTGCTGTGTAGTTTATATGGATGTGGGTAGGGAATATTACTAATATATAATACTGTTATTCTGACATCATAAACTAAAACTTAACCAAGAGGTTTCTGAATATAACACACAGTTTGAGTTTAGTTTAGTTTGGATTTTGTTGTTGTTGAAAAATTCAGTCTCTTATAAGTAAAAGGACAATAATAGAGTGTAGACAGGAATGTGGTGGGAAGAATAATGTGCCAGGATCAGGATTTGTACATGACAAACACATGTCGAAGTGTACTTAAGGCAACTCTTTGACCTTGCCAGTTTGGATCTCCATAATACACCTAATTTAGCCTTCATGGCAACATTCTGCTTTATAAATAACTATAATTTAGTTGTTTGTAGTTGCCTTTGAATATTATAATACTTTATAAAATTTAAAAGTATAAAGTTACAAGAAGAAAAATTTCTAGGGAAAATGTCATATTTAAACATGTAGACTGGAATTCCTATTCAGTACTAACTTGACAATTATCATTGCTTCAGTAGTCTCTTGGCTCAGTATTGCTACAGCAGTTCTTTGGAAGACATACCAAGCCTTCTCTAGACTACTTAATAACAATAATGTCACTTGAAATATTGTCATTGAAAATCCTTTCATAAAATGAAGAAAATAATGAAGAGATAACCTATTTATTTATTTATACTATTATTGTTTCATCTATTTACATTTCAAATGTTGTCCTCCTTCATGGTCTCCCCTCTGCAAACCCCAAATATATTCCCCTCTCATTTGTGTCTAAGATAGTGCTCACTTACCCACCCACATACTCACTCTCACCTCAGCTTTCTAGCATCCCTATTTTCTGAGATAACAAGCCTCTATAAGACCAAGCAACTCCCCTCCCACTGATGCTAGATAAGGTAGTCCTCTGCTACATATGTAGCAGGAGCCATGAACAAAATCATGTATGCTCTTTGGTTGGTGGTTTAGTCCCTGGGAGCTCTGAGTAGTTCAGTTAGTGGATATTATTGTTCTTTCTATGAGGTTTCAATGCCCTTTAGCTCCTTCAGTCATTCCCCTAAATTTCCACTGGGATCAGTGGAAGATCTAAAAACAGAAGGAACATTTCCTAATTCGTTCTATGAAGCCACAGTTACTCAAAGTCCTAAACCACACAAAGACTGAACAAAGAAAGAAAACTTGAGACCTATCTCGCTTAAGAATAGCAATGCAAAAATAATAAAAATCCTCCCAAATTATATCCAAGAACACATCAAAATGATAAGTCACCACAATCAAGTAGGCTTCATCCCAGCAATGAAGGGATGTTCCAATATACAGAAGTCCATCAATTTATTTCTCTATATAAATAAATTCAAACAAAAAAATCACATGATCATCTCAATACATGCTGAAAAAGCCTTCAACAAAATACAATACTCCTTCATGTTAATAGTCTTGGAAAGATCAGGAACTCAAGGCGCATATGTAAGCATAATAAATGCTATATACAACAAACCAATAGCCAACACCAAATTAAATGGAGAGAAACTTGATGCAATCCCACTAAAACTAGGCATAAAACATACCTTCCCACTCCTGTTTATTCAATACACTACTGGAAGTTAGAGCAATTAGACAACAAAAGGAAGTCAAAGTGATACACATTGGAAAGGAAGAAGTCAAAGTATCACTGTTTGCAGATTATATGGTAGTATACATGAGCAATCCCAAAATTTCTACCAGAGAACTCCTACCCATGATAAACAACTTCAGCGAAGCGGCTGGATATAAAATGAACTCAAATCAGTAGCCTTCGTCTACACACAGGTTGAGATAGAAATGAAGCAAGCAACACTCTTCATAATAGACACAAATAATATAAAATATCTTGGCATGTAAGTCTAGACGAACAGGTTAAAGATCTGTATGGCAAGAAGTTCAAGTCTCTGAAGAAAAATCAAAGGAAATCTCAGAAGACTGAAAGATCTCATTAACATCTTATCAAAAGCAGTCCTCACAATTAGTGCAATCCCCATCAAAATCCCAACTCAGTTCTTCACAGATATACAAAGCAATTCTCAACTTTATCTTGAATAAAAAAAAAACAAAATAAATGAACAATAGAAAACACAAAACCCAAGATAACAAATACAATTTTCAACAATAAAAGAACTTCTTTGGGAATTACCGTCCCTGACATCAAGCTGTACTACAGAACAATGGTGATAAAAACCACATGGCTTCAGTACAGAGACAGACAGGGAGATCAATGGAATAGAACTAAAGACCCAGAAATAAATCCACCTACCTATGGTCACTTGATCTTTGACAGAGAATTCAAAACTATACAGTGGAAAAAAGAACATCTTCAACAAATTGTGCTGGTCTAACTGGAGGTCTTCATGTAGAAGAATGCAAACTGATCCATCCTTGTCTCCTTGTACGAAACTCCAGTCCAAGTGGATCTAAGATCTCTACATAAAACCAGCTATGCTGAGTCTAATTGCAGACAGAGTTGGAAAAACCCTCAAACATATTGGCACAGGGGAAATTTTCCTGAAAAGAACAATGGCTCAGGCTGTAAGATAAGCAATTGACAAATGGGACCTCAATAAAATGAAAATCTTCTGTAAAGCAAAGGACATGGTCATTAGGCCAAACCAGCAACCTATAAATTGGGGAAAGATCTTTATCACCCTTACATTCAATAGAGTGCTAATATCTAAAATATACAAAGAACTCAAGAAGTTAGACTCCAGAAAACCAAATAACCTCATTTAAAAACTGGGGTAGAGTGCTAAACAGAGAACTCTCAACTGAGGAATCTTGAATGGCCAACTGTCTCCTGAGAGGCTCTGCCAGAGCCTGACAAATACAAAGGAGGATGTTTACAGCCAACCATTGGACTGAGAACAGGGTCCCAAATGGAGGAGTTAGAGAAAGGACTGAAGGAATCAAAGGGGTTTGCAACCTCATAGAAAGAACTACAATATCAACCAACAGACCCCACCCACCCAGAGCTCCCAGGGCCTAAACCACTATCTTATGTTGGGTTTAAGATGTTTTCCTCATAGAGTGTGTTTCTTTGCTTTCAAATTCTCAGTTACTGTTTTCCAAAGGCTTTCTTTGTCATAAAGTGCTCATTATTTTATAGCTATTTACTTCTTAGCAATTTAAAAGAAATTATTTAAGAAATGTCAAAAATCAAGGAAACTCTTATTAGGAAATGTTGTTTACATGTCTTAGAGAAAGAGCTTCAAAGACAGTACCTGAAGGTACCAATTAAGACAACAGTTCTCACATTTTTTTACAATTTTATATAAAAGTTCAGGAAATCTGAAAGAGCTGGTAAATATTATTTTCTCTTAACTATTAATGTTTTAAATTATTGATGATATATACAGATGTTATATATGCAGTAGATATATAATTTATCTAGCACAATACTATAACCAAAATGGATTAAAAATGATAAAGATGACAGAATAAAATAACAAATTTTTCTTCTATCTTGCCTTATTTTCTCCTTCTTCATTTGACATTAAGAAGCTCGTTCTCCTGTTGGATGCATTGGGAATGAATTTCAGTGCCACCCTGATGGAAACTGCATTCCTGATCTATGGCGCTGTGATGGAGAGAAAGATTGTGAGGATGGCAGTGATGAAAAGGGCTGCAATGGTACCATTCGACTGTGTGACCACAAAACCAAGTTCTCCTGCAAAAGTACAGGTGAGCTCAGTGTACATTGTGAAAGCAGAATTCTCCAGCCTAGGCACCATCTGTAGCTCATCATTGAAAAGCATTCCTAGTCTTTGGTAAATATGCTCACATTTTGGATATCATAATAGTAAAGCATGAGTGAGAACCATTACGGATCTGACACTATCCTATGAATGTTTTCCTTATGAACTCATGTGTGTCAAGGGCCAACCATGGCTCCTCTTTCTTGTTTGTTCCTTTTGAGACAGCAGAGAGGGAAGAGTGTTGGAGGGGATAAGATATTTAGGGTTGCTTGTTAATCCTAAAATGTTTTTAAGTCTAAGTCACTTTGCTATTGTAGGTGAGCTGCTTGAATTTCATTTGGGCCAGTAACTTCAGTCTCTGGCACTTAGCATCTCGTCATAGAACAGCAGGGGATTAAGTAAAGAATTAATTGCTAGGTGTTTTGCCCTCTTCTCCCAATACTTCTCCTTGTCAGGTTTGGGGAAAGTTTGGAGCAGTGAACTTTAACTGAACCAGAAGAGAGTCATGTTCACAGAAGTAAAAACTTTTACACAAGCAAATATAGATTAAACACATAAGATTCAGGCATAGACATTCATAAATCTCCATTCCAACCAATTGAGTACAGCTATCTTATTTACGTACTTACACACAACACATCCATACTTAGATATGTATGGAGCAAAAGACAAAGCGGTAGTACAGAAAGAACTCACTCATTCTGGATGAAAAACAAGCTTCTATCTTTATTGCATAGAGAAAAAAAGGTTTCAACTCCTTTACAGTTAAATGAATTAAACCCAAGTCTGTAAGAAGAAAGCCTTGTTCTCTTTAGCAAGCCTTGCTACTAAGAAAAGACCTGCTCTACCCCATGGTAAAGGAAGCCTGCCTGCTCCTTCTGTTCTCTCTGAAGCTTCTTTTTTTGGCTCTTTCCTTCTACATTCTGCATGTTGCTCTCTTAATATTTTCAGTTGCCCTATCTGCTCTATTGTCCATCTATGAAATCCCTACTTATGTATGGCTGTTAGAAGCCATGTCGTTCTGGTTCATCCTCCTCTATCTTCTTCCTCCATCTCCTCTATCTCCTTCTTCTTTCTTCTACTGCCCTCTGTCTCTTCTCTTCCACTGCCCAATCACAGGCTTTAGCCTTATCTGATCAATTAAGATTTCACCTGAGTACTGGCCCACCTCGAGATGGAGCAGAAAATACAAACAGCATTGCAGAATTAGTTACCTTTTTATGACCTTTGGTTAATGGTTTTACAACCTCTTGAAAAGTGCTCTAACTTGCAGGTGCCTGCTTGCTGTCTCAGAAGCAACAAACTGTTGATGCTTAAAAACTGGCAGAGTTCTCATTATAGTTTTATCAGTGAGGACTTAATAGCAATCCTATTATAAAAGAACTTAATAATTACTCGTATAATTTTAGAAATTCTTGTAACATCATCATTAAGAATTAAGAAGTCATCTATTTACATATATAGCATGAGTACAAGATAGTACATCTTCATTTTTCTGCAGAAATCTGTTCTAAAAGGTGGACTAATACCTAGTGATTGTAATATATATTTAATAATAACAGAAAAAGCATATTAATAGCAGGAATCATTCCTAAAACGAAAATTTCCTGACTCTTGCCTACAGGAGCAAATCCATGATTAACTGTATATAATCTATGACAGACCCTTCTTAGGAAAATCACCTACTAGTTTTTAGCTTTTCCTTGATAGCTCCTGGCACTCATGGAGTAAATGGAAGTGTTTAATTTGCCAAAGATCTCAGGACCTGAAGGGTAGAATTAAAACCTGAAATTGATGTATTTGGGTTTAGAATCTGTCAGAGAATCTCATGGTGAAAGAGACAAAGCCAACCTACACTCTGCAATTCTGACACATCTACTTTTACGTCTACTTTTTTAGGTTTCTTTGTCATTGTTTGGTTCCTGCTAAGAGTATTTACCACTTTAATTGTTTTGAGAGCCATTAATCACATTGTTATTTTTAATAAATATGGCTATTATGATCTTTTTCTTTTTTCTATTTATAGAGTTCCACTTCATATCTCACTAACATATTTCTCTTTCTATGTCTGATGATGAGATAAAGTTTAAAAAAGATTTAATGCATCATTTTATATTTACCTGTGGAATCAACCATTGAAAGGGTTTCTGGTGGCTATCAGAGTTTCCTATGGGTTTTACAGTATATTCGTGAGTAACTTTAGAATTTCCCCCTCCCATGAACTTGTTTTGGGGATGACTCTTTCGTGTGCTTTCAACCTCACGCTGTCTTTCTGTATTCCAAGGAAGAGGGATAGTACAACAGCTGTCTGTGAACAGCATAGAAAGGTTATTATGGCTTGTGGCTTGTGGTAATTTGAAGACATCTATGTGTCTCTATGTGAATACCCTATATAAATACATCCTGCTGGGTCTACTTAGTGTTGATCACACATTTATTATGTTAGGGCTGATCATTTGTTATTGCATAATATTTTAAGGTGTTCAGACCTGGGAAGGACTGAGTCTCTCATTCTCAGTATTCATTAATTGTCTATAGCATCTTCATCTAGAGATAAAACATCGTGAGATTCCCTCCATGCACAATAAAATATTAACTCATATTGCCATTAAACTGGTCTTGTTTAAGCAGCCATAGTGCTGAGATTTCATGGGTTCATCTCCCTCTCATACATGGAAGACATGATCTCTAGCAGACCCCCATGTCATCTGCCTTTACAATCTTTTTTCCCTCTTTCATAATGTTCCCTGAGCTTTACATGTAAGGGCTGTATTAGAGATGTAACAGTTAGGTCTGGGGACACCAGCATCCATCCTTGTCTGCACTGTGATCAGTTGTGATTGCCATGATATACTCCATCTTTACAAAATGGAACTTTCTGTGATATGTTTTTAGAACTACACTCATATGATCATCCATTGGTATAAAGTATTTAGAATGGAATTATAAATTACATTGATTTCTTTCTTCAGAGACTTGGAGTTCTTGTCATACAGATCTTTCACTTGCTTGGTTACACTTACGCCCAGATACTTTGTTATTTGTGACTACTGCCAAGGGTATCTGTCCCTACTTTCTTTCTCAGCCTGTTTATCTTTTGAGTTGAGGAAAGCTATTGATTTGTTTGAATTAACTTTATATACAGTCACCTTGCTGAGCTTGCTTATCAGGTATAGGAGTTCTCTAGTAGAATTTTGGGGATTACTTATGTATACTATCATATCATCTGCAAATAGTGATATCTTGACTTCTTCCTGATTTGTACCCTTTTGACCTCCTCTTGCTGTCTAATTGCTCTAGGTAGAACATCTAGTACTATATTGAATAAATAGTGAGAGAGTGGGCAGCCTTGTCTTGTCCCTCATTTTAGTGGGATTGTTTCAAGTTTCTCTCCATTTAATTTGATATTAGCTGTTGGTTTGGGGTATATTGCTTTTATTATGCTTATGTATGTGCCTTGAATTCCATTCCAGATCTTTCCAACTTTTAAGTTAAAGGGGTGTTTTATTTTGTCAAAGGCCTTTTGAGCACCTAATGAAATGATTATGTGACCTTTTTCTTTGAGTTTGTTTGTATACTGAAATACACTAATAGATTTCCATATATTGAACTATCCCTGCATCTCTAGAATGAATCTTACTTGATCACGGTGAATGATGAGTTTGATATGTTCTTGGATTTTGTTTGCAAGCATTTTATTGAGTATTTTTGCATTGGTATTCATAAGGAAAATTGGTTAATAAATAAATTACACTTAGTTAGGAGGTGGTGTTAGTATACTCTTCTCTAAGTTATATGACTTCAACAGAGGGAAACAAGGCTACACTTATAGTATTCACCATGAAATCTCTCCTATTGAGAGGCTTTTAGTCAAATTAGAAAATAGTTTCTTACCCCCAAAGAAACTGCACCTTTGGAAGTGCTTTGCCTTGTTGGTCCCTGTGGTGGTTCACAGGTCAACATTATTGAAGTTATCTCAACTAGGTAGGAGTATTGACTGCTTTTCTCTTATAATGAGTGATATAATTTATATTTAATTGTTTAAATTAAAGAGAATTCATAACACTTTCCTGAACTATTACTGCTTGACCTTGAAGACAAGCAAGATTGAGTCCTTCAACTCCTGTACTCAAACATGTAGGACTTAAGGAATAGGACTTAAATTAAAATTCTTGTAGCTGACAAAGGGAAACAGAAAAAGTCTATGCTCTTTTAAGCCTATTATATGTGCTTCTGGCAAAAAATTTAAAAGGAATTTTCTTGTTTTTGGTGATATGTTTGGTGTCTATGCCTCTTGGGGTTAGTTTAATTACCCAAATTGCCATAATTTTGTTTAAACTATATATGTATTATTTGTATAATACACATTTTTTCTTTCTTTCTTTCTTTTTTTTTCCGGAGCTGGGGACTGAACCCAGGGCCTTGCGCCTGCTAAGCAAGTGCTCTACCACTGAGCTAAATCCCCAACCCTACACATTTTTTCTAATTTTAGGCAAACATAAATTAATGAGATTCACTTTGGCTTTTTCAAGCATTTTTTGTGTGTATTTTTGTTTCTCTTCACTCTAACTCTTTCTGTATTGCTTTTCCTACCCCTTTCCCAGGTAAAGCTAACCCCAGTTCTATGTCTTTAATACTTGCCCTCCTGTTACTCCTTGCTTCCATGGTTCCCTTTTACTTTCCTACTTTAGTCTAACACTACAGTTTATATACTCATATTTAAATGTCCAGAGAAAGGAATCACAATATAAAAAGAACATGGAGATTTTGTCTTCCTTGATCTCCTTTAGCTCAGTATAATACTTTGTAGTTCTACCCATTTACCTGAAAAATTACATGGGCTCAATTTTTTTGTAGTTGAATAGTATTCCATTTTATATGTATCATGTGTTCATTATCCATTCATCAATTGAAGGACATTTGGGATTTTTGATTTCCTGGCTATGTGAGTAGAATAGTCAGAAAGTTTCTGTTGAAGACTCTATGGAAGCCTTTGGGAATATGCCCAGAGGAAATATGCCAAAGGGAATACGCCCATATCTGAGTCATATGGTAGAGCCACCCGCAGCTTTTTGATTCTTCTACACCCTGTTCTTTATAGGGGCTGCACAAATTTGCAAGTTCATCAATAATAAGTGAATGTTAGATTTTTTTTTCCAAGTCCTTGCCAGTGTAATGGGCATGAGACCAAACCAAAGGTTGTTTTAATTGCATTTCTCTAGTTGCTCATGATATTATATACTTTTAAAGATGTTTTATTGTCATTTTATGACCTCTTTTGACAACTTTCTCTACATATCTGTAGCCTGTTTTCTTAATTGGGTCACGTATTTCCTTATTTTCAGTGATTATGGTGTAGAGTAGCTTTGCTTTTTGTAAGCCAATTTTGTATCTAGCCATTTTGCTGAAATTGTTGATCATTTCTAGCAATTCCCAGAGGATATTTTATGGGCCCGCTTATATATAATCTTTTTAAAAGAGTTAATTTAACTTTACTTTCAGAATTACAGACTCTTAATTTCCTTCCCTTGCCTAGTGCTGCAATACATGCTTCAAATGCCATAAGAAGATGAGTTACTTGGTGGCAAGCCCTATCTTATTTTCAAATGTAGTAGGATTTCTTTGAGTTTTTTCTCCATTTAGATAATCGTGGCTGTCAGGTTTTCATGTATAGCCATGATTATTATTTATCTGAGCCCTCCTTTCTCTAAGACTTTTATCACAGGGCTGTTTTAGATTTGGTCAAACAAGCTTTCTATATCAACAGAGATAGATGAGCATGTGATTTTTGCCCTTGCATCCGTTTACCCGATTTGTTGATTTATATATGTTGGAATTATCCCTGAATCCTGAGGTCAGACTAACATGATTCATTGGGTGATCTTTCGAAGGATGTTTGTATCCAGTCTGTTAGTCCGTATCTTTTTATTGGAGAATTGAGTCCATTGAAGTAAAGAGATATTAAGGAATAGTGATAGTTTCTTATTATTTTTGTTGTAAGAGGAGAAATTATATTTGTGTTGCTATCTTCTTTCGGGTTTGTTGCAAAAAGATTTCTTTCCTGCTTTTTCTAGGGTGTGATTTGCCTCATGTTGGAGTTTTCTGTCTATTATCTTTTGTGGGGCTGGATTTGTGGAAAGATATTGTGTAAACTTGGCCTTGTCATGGACTATTTTGATTTCTCCTTCTCTGGTAATTGAGAATTTTACTGGATATAGTAGCCTGGGCTGGAATTTGTGTTATCTTAGGGTCTGTTTTTAATATGTCCAGGATCTTCTAGCTTTCATAGTCTCTATTGAGAAGTCTGATGTAATTTTGATAGGTCTGTCTTTATATGTTACTTGACCTTTTTCTCTTAGTGCTTTTAATATTCTTTCCTTGTTTTGTGTACTTAATGCATTGACTATTACGTGACAGGAGGAATTTCCGTTCTGGTCCAATCTGTTTGGAGTTCTGTAGGCTTCAAAGGTATCTCTTTCTTTAGGTTAGGGAAATGTTCTTCTATAATTTTGTTGAAGAAAATATATTCTAGCCTTTTGAGTTGGGGATCTTTGTTCTCTTCTGTACCTATTATTCTTAGGTTTGGTCTTTTCACTGTGTCCTGGGTTTCCTGGATGCTTTGGGTTAAGAGCTTTTTGCATTTTATATTACCGCTGATAGTGTGTCAATGTTTTCTATGGTATCTGCTGCCCACGAGATTCTCCCTTCAATCTCTTGTATTCTGTTTGTGATGCTTGCATCTATGACTCCTGATCTCTTTCTTAGGTATTCTGTCTCTAGTGTTGTCTTCCTATGTAATTTCTTTATATTTCCATTTTTATATTTCCATGTTTATATTTCCATTTTTAGATCGTTTTTGTTCAATCCCTTATCCTGTTTGTTTGGGTTTTTCTGTAATTCTTTAAGGAATGTTTTGTGTTTTCTCTTAGGGTTTCTATTTGCTTACCTGTGTTCTCCTGTATTTCTTTAAGAGAGTTATTTATGTTCTTCTTAAAGTCTTCTATCATCATCATGAAATGTGATTTTTAACTCTGAACCTTGCTTTTCTGTTGTGTTAGGGTATCCAGTATTTGCTGGTGGGAGAATTGAGTTCTGATGATGCCAAGTAGTCTTGGTTTCTGTTGTTTTAGGGTATCCAGTACTTGCTGGTGGGAGAATTGAGTTCTGATGATGCCAAGTAGTCTTGCTTTCTGTTGTTTTAGGGTATCCAGTACTTGCTGGTGGGAGAATTGAGTTCTGATGATGCCAAGTAGTCTTGCTTTCTGTTGCTTAGTTTCTTGTGATTGCCTCTTGCCATCTGGTTATCTCTGATGTTAGTTGGTCTTGCTGTCTCTGACTGGAGCTGTTCCCTTTTGTGTGCCTGTGAGCAAGTGGGGTCCCATTTGTGGGCTGTGGGGTTAGGAAGGAGAGCACTCTAGGCAGACCAGTTCTCTGCAGTCAGATTTTGTGTCCAAGGGATGTGGGACAGCTCCAGTTCTATGATTTTCTTTTTCCTGTGTCCTGAACTTCTAGGCCGTTCTTATTGGAAGCCATATGTATGTGGTATTCATATATATTTTTGCAATGAAGTCTGAGCATATATACTTTTTCTTTTGATTATGTGTTTGATGTGACATTGTGAACTGCTTCAGATGACCTGCATTGTACCCCGGACAAAGCTTATAGGCTTCATGTGTTACTGGCAGGTTATAATTAGGCTGCCTAATTGGTGGGCACATAGGTTGTGCAAGTAAGACAGAACCCAGGAAATAGGCTCAAACAATATTTTCACAATCGTGTGATTCTTATAACTGTAACATGTAAAAATGATATGAGGAATGTTGGTAAAAAATAGATTTTAAAAGGTTCAGAAACTTTTTTCAGTATGCATAGATGACTTTTGTCAAGTGTATAAATTAAGCACTAATTAATAAATTTTATTCAAAAAATGGATTCTTGTGCTATAAAACCAATTTCTAAATTCATATCAATAATCAAAGCTATATCACATGACTGAACTATGGCCATAGAATAGAAGTCTTTCATGTGCATATAAGTAAAACACTGGCAAGTATGTCAAAGCCAGGCATAAAGTGACAATTTATTTTAAAAGAGGTAAATAGGAGCATCAAATTTTATCTATAAAGTTAGTAACATAGATTTCAAATTATATGAACAGAAAATACATGTGAAAGATAAATAATAAATGAGATGACTTGGAAAATTTAATAGAATGTTTTATATTCCGTGCAC
The DNA here is from genome assembly GCF_021556685.1 of Rattus norvegicus. Classification (NCBI taxonomy): domain Eukaryota; kingdom Metazoa; phylum Chordata; class Mammalia; order Rodentia; family Muridae; genus Rattus; species Rattus norvegicus. The sequence goes on along the minus strand of NC_141536.1, from coordinate 24,622,733 downwards.
CTGATGCTTTACTCTAGAGGTCAGTGGCAATCTGCAATAAACACTTAAAAACAGATTTTTAAATATAATTTAATTAAAGCACTCAAGTATGAGGAAGATTACTGGCAATTATCGAAAAACTGAATTCTTAGGGATGCTTTTTATCAGATTTGGGCTACACTTTTAAGGTATTTATACTAAATACCATTATAGCTAATTTGTCCAAGGGCATCAAAATTGAAGTGTAAAAGCAGTGTTGTAAAAAGGACTAATACCTTCATTTAAAAAACAGCAAATAAGGTGGCAATTTATTCATCATTTGCCTAAAATATAATCTGTCCCTCATATGCAACAGAATGCGGTGGATTAGGATTTGGAAAACATTATGCACATTTTTACATTAATTTGACTATGCAAACCCTTATGAACTGAGCAACTTTAAAATAAATTATATGTATAAACACTGATTCAATTATTGGTCTTTTATTTACTTAAATTAGTAATTTTACAGGCTAAAGACACCAACAACACTTTCAGATGTTCAACTCATTGTTCATGTTTATCTTCAAAGATTTCTCAAATAATATAAAAGTTACTAAGGTGATAAATTTATATTTGTTTATTATAATGGCCTTTCTTTTATACAAATTGCTATAGTTAGTGTTAAATATACACCTATTGAGAGATATTAATTCTTATTTAGATCGTATTTAGAGTAATGTGAGAGGAAAAACTGAATTAAAATACAGTACACCCATTAATGTTTCACAGCATTTCAAAGGACCAAAAGCAGAGCACTGTCACCTCTGGTATCTCAAACACAGACCTGCAAATAACTCTAATTCTGTCAAATTAAGTGGGAAGGAAAAATGCAAAAGTCCTCATCCTGTGGAAAGCCAGTCTTTAGATTGCAAACAGAAAAAAAAAGGTTTTAATCATGAAGTGATGTCACAAATTGTGGATGAAAAATTTTCCCAAGGTGAGAAAACAATGTAAAATTAACTCAGCCTTCCTGCTTTGAATAGTTTATGCAAAACAGAAAACTGTAAAATTACTTGCACTAAAATATTCAGTGAGGCACTAATGTAGGATACTAGACACTGGGTTGGCTCAAGTTGGATGATTGATTGGCTCACATATGGACAAATGTGGACATAATCTCAGAGTTTATTAAGCTATCAAACATTAAGTGGCCAGTCTTACCACTTAAATCCAGAAACTGGAAAGGGAAACTGTTTAATTTTAATTTTAATTAAAATTATTATCAACACATGGCCGTAGTTACACACATACAAATACACACCCATTCACACACACACACGCACACACACGCACACACACACACACACACACATTTGTTAAAATCATTTGCTAGCAGCTGTCTGTCAGTGAACTCACTAAAGTCCAATGGAAATAACAAAGTTATGCCATTTCAAGGGATATGATTTTGTGTTAGTATCTGAAGTAATGAAAACATAACTCTATTTGGGGATAAAATCAGACCAAAAAAAAATCGATGTCTGAATCAAGAGTGCTGGAAATGGGTACGAAGATGAAGCAACGTTAGCTGAAGATAGCAATATGTGAACAGATGGGGAGAAACACTAGACCTCTCATCTTGAAGAGAATGCAAACCAGGACTGTAGGGCATGAAGCAAGCTCTATCTATGAAAATGAATCTATAAACCAGGACAATACAAAACATGTTACTCATGATTAAATAAAAATAGAATATAAAACTAAGTAATACAAATATGTTAGTGTTCTTGAAGTAGAAATAACATATACACAGATATACATATAAATGGATACACAAATACTTATATACACACAGCCATATATATCCATATACACATGTGCACACACATGCACACACATGTGCACACACATATATGCATATACACACATGGTATATTCATGGTATATGGTGGAAGAAATGTGAAGAATGATACTGTCTTGATTTGTTCAGAATACTGTAATTAGTTACTATAAACTGGATTCCTGTCTTGGGTGCTGGAGAAGCCAGGAGTTTTACGTCTTGATTTGAAGCCAGCTAGGAAGGGACTGGATTTCTCAGGCGGTCAGGAGGAGGCTCTGATTCCTCAATCGGACGAACTTAAGTATAGAAGCCCTCAAAGTCCACACATACATTGATGCACTTCTCCAACAAGACACACCTCTTACAATATAGTCACAAATCCTAATAGTGACACTCTCTGTGGGCAAATATTGAAACACACTAAAGTTAGGATGTCACTATCACGGTAGGAAGCCTTCATGAACCCTAAAAAACCACCAAGAAATCCACTCCGATGTAATTGCATTAAGGTCTCTTTATCACAAATTAGAGCTTGGGCTTACCCCACATGGACTGCAGGATGGTAGACAAGGTTTCATAGGAAATGGGAGCAAGAGCGGGGGTCTCTAGCCTGGCAAGATGCTGATTGTATGATTATCGTAAGCTGACAGGTGAGTGTTCTGAAACAAGACCATGAAAAATCACAAATGGTGTGAAAGTTCATTCGAAACAATCAGACTAATCTTTGATTAACTCTTGCTAGAAAGCAGCCAGGGAGTAACTCTGGAGTAATGTGCCAAGGACAAGCTGTGGGGTCCTTCCTGGTACTTGAGGGCAGCTTAGTAAGCTAAAAGCTATACGTCAAATTCTCAGGCTCTTTTTTGTTTTTTAATTATTAATCATTCCATTTGTTTACATCGCAAATGATATTCCACTTCCCAGTTACCCAGCCCAACCTCCCAGACCACATCTGCCCTCCCCCTTACCCTTTGCCTGTATGAGAGTGTTGCTTTCCCTCGCTAATCTCCCACCCCACCACTCTAGCATTCCCCTATGCTAGGGCATCAATCCTCCCCAGGACCTAGGGCCTCCCCTACCATTGCTGTCAGTAGAGGCCATCCTCTGCTACATATGTATCTGGAACCATGGATCCTGCCACTTTCACTAGTTGGTGGACTAAACTCTGAAGATAGAGGCTGGTCCCAAGGTTTGGCCCCTCATTACTATGAAATTTTCAGAAATAAGTAACTTTAATTACATAATACCCTTAATAAGAAAAATACAATGCAAATTTGAATGTGACTGCATGTCATTTACCATCACTTCAGTGACATTTACTGTGCCTACTAGACATTTGTGTGTGTTTGTATGTTTGTGTGTGTGTGTGTGTGTGTGTGTGTGTGTGTCTGTGTGTGTATGCACATATGGGTGTAAAAGTGAGGATTTAAATGTGATTTTTAACTCATCCACGATATCACTTCAAAAAAATTTTAAACATTTATGCATTTGGAGAATGATAGACAAATATATGTATTTTATTTTATTAAAAAATGAGTAAATTTTGATAAGCTTAAGATATTAAATATCTGAAGACCTTTATGCCCTTTGGCAAACTCTTAGAGACAAACTGACCATATGTTTCAAAGACATCTTTAAAATTTAAAACAAAAGTATGAAATATTCCTTGGATACAATATTAAGTTAGACATTTATATCGAACATACTTAGAAACATGCATGTGATGGTAACTCTTTTTATAAACACTTTATTTATTTATATTTCAGTTGATTCCCCTACCACAATGTTTCATCCCATTTCTTCTCCCCCTTGTTCCGAGAGGGTGCCCACTTGACCAGGTCTCCCTCTCCCCTGGGGTTTCAAGTTTCTTGAGGATTAAGTACATTGAGGCCAGACCAGGAAGACCTCTGCTACATATATTCCAGGGGCCCTTAGACCAGCCTGTGTATGTTCCTAGTTGGTGACTCAGTCTCTGGGAGCTCCTTGGGGTCTGGTTTAGTTGAGACTGCTGGTTTTCCTATGGGGTCACCCTCTCTCAGCTTCTTCAATCCTTCGCTTAATTCAACTCTAGGGTTGACATTAGTCCAACGGTTAGGTGTATATATCTGTATCTGTCTCAGTTAGCTGCTGATAAGTGCTCTCAGAAGACAGCCATGCCAGGCTTCCATCTACAAGTACATCACAGCATAGTAGTATCAGGCCTTGGTGTCCCCCAAAGAGAGGGATCCCAAATTGGGCCGGTCCTTTTATTGCCTTTCCTTCTGTTTCTTCTCCATATTTGTCCCTAAAACTCTTTGAGACAGTAACAATTGTGGGTCAGGAATTTTAACTGTGGGTTAGTAACCCTATCTCTCCACTTGAGGCCCTCTCTATCTACTGGAAATGGAGTCTTAAAGTTCTCTTTCACCGATTTGGAGCATTTTGGACAAGGTCACACCCAATGAGTACTGAGACTGTCTCTGGTCCTTTCTAGAGTGCCCCCCCTCAACCTCTCACTCTCTGAGGCTGCTTATTTCCATTCTTTCTCTTGGACTGCTGGACTTGTATCCTGTTCCCGCCCCCAATATCAGATTCTGTTCCCCTTTTCCCCTCCCCTTCCTCTATCCAAATCAGGTCCTTCCCTCCCTGTGCCTCTCATGATTATTTTCTTCCCCCATTCTGAGTGAGATTGAAGCCTCCTCACTTGGGCTTTTCTGCTTGTTACACTTCTTACAGTCTGTAAGTTGTCTCTTAGGTATTCTGTACTTGTTGGCTAATATCCACTTATCAGTGAGTACATAGCATGCATGTCCTTCAGGGTCTGCATCCTTACTCAGGATGACATTTTCTAGTTCTATCCATTTGCCTGCAAAATTCATGAAGTCATGTAAATGAACCACATTTTCTTTATCTCTTCTTCAGTTAAGGAACATATGAGTTGTTTCAAGCTTCTGGCACTGGTAGAGCACGTGTCCTTGTGGTATGGTGGAGCATCTTTTGGGTATATGCCCGAGAGTGGTATGGCTGGTTGTTTAGGTAGAACTATTTTCAATTTTCTGAGGAACTGCCAGGTTGATTTCCAGTGTGGCTATAATCCCACCAGCAATGGAGGAGTGTCCCTCTTTCTCCATATCCTCAACAGCATGTGCTGTCTCTGGAGTTTTTGATATTAGCTATTCTGATTGGTATGAGCTTTTATCTCAGGGTCATTTTAATTTGCATCTCTCTGATGATTAAGAACTTTGAACATTTAAGTGCTTCTTGGACATGCGAGATTCCTCTGTTGTGAATTCTTTGTTAAGCTCTGTATCTCATTTTTAATTGGGTTATTTTGGTTTTTGGAGGTTAACATCTTGAGGTCTTTATATATTTTTGATATTAGTCCCCTGTTAAATATATGGTTAGTGAATTTATTTTCCCAATATGTTGGTTGCTGATTTGTCCAGTAATGGTGTTTTTTGCCATACAGGAGCTTTTCAGTTTTATGAGGTCCCATTTATCAATCGTTGCACTTAGAGTTAGCCCTATGCCAATGAGTATTAGTCTCTTTCCAATTTCTCTTCTATTAGATTCAGTGTATTTGGTTTTATGTTGATTTCTTTGATTACTTGGACTTGACCTTAGTGCAAAGTGATAGATATGGATCTATTTTCATTCTCCTATATTCAGATCACCAATTAGATCAGCACTATGTAGCATGATGTATTGCTATTTTCTTCCATTTAATGGTTTTGGATTTTTTGTCAAAGATAAACTATCCATAGGTGTATTGGTGCCTTTCTGGGTCTTTAATTTTATTCCATTGATCTACCAGTCTGGCTCTGTACCAATACCATGTAGCTTGTGTCACTATTACTTTGTATTACAGGTCAGGGATGGTGATTCCTATGAAGGTGTTTCTATTGTAGAGAGTTGTTTTAGCTACCTTGAGTTTTTCTGTTTTTCCATATAAAATTGAGGCTTGCTCATTAAATGTCTGTGAAGAATTGTGGAATTTCGATGGGTGATGCACTATCTTTTTATTGAGGAATTGTGTCGTTGATAGTGAGAGATACTTAAGGCAGTTGATTGTTAGTTCCTGTTATTTTTCTTGTTGGAGGTGATATGTGTTTATGATTCTTTTCTTTTGTTTTTTTTTTTTTTGTCAACTGTTTAGTTTCTTGTTTTCTTGGATGTAGCTACACTCCTCGTGTTGGACATTTCATTCCAGTATTGTCTTGTAGAGACAGATTTGTAGAAAGATATTATTTGGTTTTGTCATGGAACATCTTGGTTTCTCCATTTATGATAATTGAGAGTTTTGCTGGGTATAGTATCCTGGGCTGGAATTTGTGTTCTCTTAGGGTCAGCATGATATCTGTCCAGAATATTCTGGCTTTTAGGGTCTCTGTTGAGACTGGTATAATTCTGATAGGTCTGCCTTTATATGTTACCTGGCCTTTCCCCCTTACAGCTATTAATATTCTTTCTCTGTTCTGTGTATTTAGTATTTTGATTATTGTGTGTGAGGAGGCATTTCTTTTCTGGTCTAATCTATCTGGTGTTCTGTAAGCTTCTTATATGTTTATGACCATCTGTTTCTTTAGCTTAGGGAATTATCTTCTATGGTTTTATTGAATATGTTTTCTGGCCCTTTGAGCTCAGATTCTTCACCCTCATTTATTCCTATTATTTTTAGGTTTTGTCTTTTTATTGTGTCCTGAGTTTCCTTGATATTTTTGATTAGAAGCTCTTTACACTTTGTATTTTCTTTAACTGATGTGTCAATATTTTTTATGATATCTTCTATGCATAAGATTTTTCTCTTTTATCTCTTGTATTCTGTTGGTGATGCTTTCACCTCTAGCTCCTGATTTCTTTTCTAAGTTGTCCATCTCCAAGGCTGCCTACCTTTTTGTTTGTTTATTGCTTCCATTTCCATTTTAATTTCTTGGACCATTTGTTCAATTCCTTTACCTGTTTGGTTGTATTTTCTTGTATTTCCTTTAGTGATGTATTTGTTTCTTCTTTAAGGACTTCTACCTATTTGTGTTCTTATGTATTTCTTCATGTGAGTTCTTTATATTCTCCTTAAAGGCCTCTATCATCTTAATGATATTGGATTTTAGGTCATTATCTTGCTTTTCATGTGAGATAGGGAAGCCAGTGCTTAGTAGGTAGAGCTCTGTGACCTGAGTTAGAACTAGTATCCTTGGAGGCAGGCAGTGTGGCCTCTTGCTAGTGTGGGCCTCTTGTATCTCTAGTTAAAGCAGGCTTTCTGTGTCTCTGGTTACTGCAGACCTCCTGTGAGGCTTGCAGGCTGTAACATTTGGTGGGTATTTGGCCCCTGTCTGGCCCAGGTGGAGAAGTAGGACAGAAGGGAGATGGAGTATGGGGACAGTTCCCACATCTGCTGGGCTATGTGGGTGTCCCAGCTGGAGTGAATATTTAGTTGCAATACTCACCTGTGTCCTTTGTCACTGTGGATCTCCTGGGAAACATGCAGGTTTCAGTGTTTGGACGGGGTATCTGCCAGGCTCCTGATGGTTATTCTTGATCGTCAACTAAGAATTTCTGAAGATATTAGTTACCAGTGCACACTTCAAAGTAGATGTGTGTGTTTAGCCATTCTAAAAACTTAATGAAGTATATAGCTGAAGAGGACTCAGACAAAAAGTAGAAAAACCATCTTATAAGCTAGTGAGGGAAGGGGATGGATGGAAAAAGGAAGGAGAGAAAATACCAGTTAACAGAGGTATTCTCCCTCTTAGCTTCCTCTGAGAGGAGTCCACATGACTGGATACTCTGCCTCAATGTGGAGCTAACATCATTGCTGCCACAAACTACATATAAACTGAAGCCCTAAGCCCACAGCATAATATGCATGATTACTCCTTTTAAGTTGTACTTTCAGGTATTTTGGTCTCAGCATTGAGAAACGTAGCTAGTATAATGCACTTTGAAACTAAAATACTTCCAATCCATAAATAAGTCACTGTAGGTACACTTAAAGTTTTATAATTCAATTAAGTTGGAATGACTACCAGAAAAACTTCTGTAATGGATTTAGAAATAGGTTGGTATAGGTTGGTATTGGTTGTTTTTTCATTTTTATTGTTGTTGTTATTGTTTTATTTTTTTAATATCAGCAAATTTGTGCAGACAATATTTCCACATATTTCCTCTGCTACCTTCCCCTCCCCAGCTTCACTCACTATCCATATCCTGTAACAGAACAGTGCATTTCTTACAATTAGTGGACATGTAACAGTGGGTCAAACCATATCAAGGTCATGTGTCCCAGAAGCATTGGCTCTTGGGATTGTGCATCGATGGTATTAAAAAATACATTATTATATCCATGCACTTTAGCATTTGGAATCCTCAGTTCACTGGTCTGTCCATGCTTATCTTCCACTCCTGACTGGAACTTGTGACTCTTCTTACTGTCCTGCCTTCTCCAGACTGTCACATATCCGTAGTCACACAGTGCTGTCATTTTTATATTTGTTTCATTCCTTCCATGTCTTACCATAGTTTATTTGAGTCTTTTTGCAATGAAGAACAATGTTTAAAATTTATTCATTTTCTAATGAACATATTAATTTTTCTAATTTTTGAAATCGTCCATTAAATTGAAACAAAAGTTTATTAAATTCATGCATGGGCTTTATGAGGATTTATAAGATATTGGTAGTTAGAAACTTAGACTAACCTACGGACAAAAATAGGGCATAGGAGCAAACAATGTAGCACCCTACAGAGTAGAAACAGAACTGGTGACTATTCTTCTCCTTCATCATCACTCCCTTTTGAGGACAGCGAAGGATATTATCATTGTCACAGTACTTTCAGGATAGAAAAATCTAAACATATAATACAGATTATTATAATAAAGATTATTTCTTAAAGATTTCAAACAAAATTTGTTGTATTTTTTTCTATCAATATAGAGGGATGGAGAGCTACGGGGAAAGGATGTAAGTGTCATTTTTTATAGCATCTTCTTTTGATTAACTGTCTTCCCAGCAATTGCTATAAATTGATGCTAAGCCACATTCCTTCACACTAGATTCCATTAAAATACACAACATACATTTATTTGCCTGTCATGTCTCAAAGTCAGGAAGAAGTATGTATAAAGTAACCCTTAGTGAAAGGATGTATCCAAATCAGCTGATGAGCTCTGGGCTTACCTTATCTGGTGTTCTGCTCTCTGTTCCACAGGTGTGCTGTAACAATTCTCTATGGGCTTCTATGAATCAGATGGCCTTGTTATATTTTTTTTGAGTTTGACCTGTTTTCTGTCAGTATTTGATCAGCTAATATAATATGAAAAATGAGTTTAATCTGTAGTTGTATACCTAAAAGAATCTTCATATTCTATAATTAGCCAGCGAAATACTTCCATTTATTACTCACACCTCCATTTATTTATTTCACCTCTTGGTGAGCTTTTCATCATCTACATGTCACAAACTAATAAAAAACTCCATTCATTTCTTCTCATCAGCATTATATATTTGCTGTTGATTTGTCTCTGCAAAAAATTGTAACTCGTGTGTTTATTCTTTCCAAGGCTAACATTGTCCATCCTTTTTGTTCTGTTTTATTGTTTTTTGTGTTGGTTTTTGTTTTGTTTTGCTTTAAGGGTCTTTGCAGTGGGTTTCTATTATAAAATGTGTATAGGGGATTTTATCATTTTAATTTTTTGCTCTTTATTTTCTTTTGCCACATGAATTATCTTCCCCTCCATAAACACATGCCCAACAATTAGAGACAATTTTTTCACCTTGTTTTTCTCTGTCTTCCACATTCCCTTGTATAATGTACTTAGGTGTCTTGTGTTTTGAGTATCCCATCAGGCCTTTCATCCTACCATTAATTAAAATTTCTCTCTGAGTTACCACAAGTAATTCTTCAGTTCATAATTCTCTATCTTTGCACTTCGGTATTGCAGGAAGGTCAGTTGATTTAGCCATTTGCTCCAGTCTCCTGACAAAATAGATACAATGAAAACCTGAGGCCATGATGATTTTTCAGTGTGTGCTGCCACTAAGGGCCATGCCTGGCTCCAAGGTCCTCCTCTAGACCTGTAGTCAGGGACTGTGTTGAAATTCATTCCTGTGGGCCACCAAAAGCATGTGAATGTCTCTTTTCTGGTCTGCAGTTTGAAGCCATGTTGATGTCTGTGTCCTCTACTGTCCCCAGATTCATATTGATGTGAGTGACCTGTGTTGCTACTTGAGGCCATGGTAATGACCTCAAGTCAGTGACTTGAGGTCTTGCTTCCACTAAGGACCATGTCTGTGCTCATAGTCCTACTGCAGTCAGGTTTTATTTTGGCTTCCAGAGACAGTTCTGCCTCTAGGGGCCATATTAATGTGAGTGGGCTGTGCTGTAACTTGAAGCCATAGTGATTGATGTCCATTGTATGGGCTGTCTCTGGGGGCCTTGTCTAAGTCTGTGGTCCTATAGCAGGCAGGGACAATGTTCATTGTCTGTGCTTTAGCTAGAAACTATGTGAGTGCCCATGATCTGTGTTCCCACTAGTGGTAAAGAGCAAGGAAGATACTTTCATAATGATATCCATGATTGCAGATGCAGAGTTGAGAAGGATCGACATGGTTGAGAGATGTCAACCACTACCCCCATTGTACCCCCTCAAAAACATTTCAATCCAAACAGGAAATAGTCGAAGGCAGTTCTTAAAAAAATTGTGATAAGGAAGCTGAGTTCTCCACAATCCATGGCTTGTGGCGTGGGTACAACAAGGGATCATCTCAGCTCCACTTAAGGGGTAGGCCAATGAGAGTTTGGCCGTGGTTCCATGAATATATAGATAACACAAATTGGACTTGTTTTATTTCTTCTTTCTTTTATTCTTTTAATTTTAATTTTTCATTATTTACTTTGATGGGTTCACAAGAGTGGTGAGCAGACATAGAGGACTGGAAAATCAGAGTGATCAGGGAGCATGATGTGAAAATCCCAAACACTCAATAAAAATATAATGTTCAAAATTACCAAATGGACAGTGGTTGAAACCCAGCCTCACCTGGGCTTCTACTGTCTGTCCATACTGTGGCTTGGACTTTCATTGTAGTGTTGGATTGTGGACCAGGTCTCTTCCATGTGTTCTCCCTGACCTTGCCCAAAGTTACCACCCAAGCATTTAGAACTCTAGCCTTTTAGTTTTTCTTGTCTTTTCTTTTTGTTTTAATTTTTAAAAATATCTATTGAATGTATAATCTGAGTTAAGCATTACATATGGTTTTGTTTATTCACGTGATTGACTTACAAAGCTCTACCCTGAAGTTTAGCCCCTACTTGGAACTGCCATTTTCAGTGTTTTCTTGAACAGTACACTTTCACCTGAGGACCCCTTCCTCATCCCTTGCCACTCATATAAAGCAGAACATATTGTTTGTACTTACTTATGATCATGTCCAACTTTCCACCTTACTGATGTCTCCGCATTGTTTCAATCACCCATTCCTTTCTTCCTAAATTATTATGGCTCATAGTTAAGCTTTCACAGTATCTCATTTGGTACTTTCATCTTTCCTTGGTTGCCCCTCACAGCTCCTTGCTTCAGTGTATTCTAAACTCAGAATGGGATTCTTAGCAAATTGTAACCAATGAAATCATCTGAATGCCACAGAAAAAAATTATTGTCTAAAATTTAGAAAACACGCTTTCATTTGCTAATTGAAAGTGCACAATATACAACCTCACAGTGCTTAATTGTTCCTTTTATAACATTATTTAACTTAATGCATTTCACAAGGAGGAATATCCATCAATTATCTGAGTTAGATTAAACAAATATTGCTAAAACTGGATATACTTGTAATCATACCTAAAATCATTTACAAAATTCAATATACATGGTTTTGTGGGTATGGTTCATATTTATACATTAAGGAAACTAACTTTAGCATAAAATAAAAGGTATATTCATGATATAGAATTATTAAATATTCAAATATAAAAACGTTTCTATACCCTTGAAATTTCACAGCCATCTGTTTTGGTTAAATAGCTATTACTTTCTCTATGTTCAACATTGGTACATCAATACATCAAGAGTTTGTAGTTCTGATCTCCCTACATTCTTCACTAGCTTGCTAAGCATGCAATACAAGATAAATATTTTCTAAATCAGAGTGAATCTCAGAACTGTCAGAGCAACAAAAATATATGAAGAAGCAGCATTGTTTCATATAACAAGTCATTTAGCAGTGTTATAAATATATCACTTTATCTACTGGGATGTCTCAAATATTCTTTTTCTCTTCATGCTCACATTCTTTGTGTAAGGGGGGGAGTATAGATATATATGTATTCTGTGAAGGTTAGAGGGCAAACTTGACTGCCTGTCCATTCTTGCCTTGCACTTTATTTGAGACATATTTTGTTGTTATTGTTGTCATTGTTGTATTTTTTGTTCCGCACTGTGTATTCCAGACAATCTGTGCATTAGCTCCTGTCTATTTTTCCGTCTCTGATTACATTCCCTCTATGGGAAACCTGCGATAACAGATGCTCCCACTTGCCTTTTACCTAGGGTCTAGAGATTTAAACTCAGAACCTCACACTTGTACAGCAAATGTTTGTTTCTCATTGAGCATCGCTTTAGCCACATATTTATATTCTTTTTAATACTTAAGTATTTTTAATTCATTTTATGTTTTCACACACACACACATGCATAGGATGCCTGTGCAGTTCATAGGACATGAATCTATTCTCCCCAAGAATTGAACTCATGTTTTTAGACTTGGCCACAAGTACCTTTACTCTCTGAGTCATCTTGCCAAAGTTCATATTTCTAATATTAGTTATGATCTGTATTTTATAGTTCCTTTAATAACACATATTACCTTTATTAAAATTCTAGCCTTCTGTCATGGCACCAACCTTTAATGCTGGCTCTTAGTAGGCCGAGATAGCTGGTATCTGGGAGTTTATGGGTAGTATCATAGAAATAATCAGTAACAGGCCAGACAGTACTAAAAACAAAACCAAATGAACAAACTTACAAAAATATAAATGTTAGAGAATTAGTTCATAAAAACTCTTTGTCTTTTGCTGATTTTTTTTCTTTTACTGAAATTGGAATTTTCTTCATTCAATTTATATCCTGATTACAATTTCCCCTACTCCTCCAAGTTCTTGCCTCTTTCTTCTCATCTAAAACCATAAAACCCTTTCAGTCTCTTCTTTGAAGATAAACAAGCATTTTAAATATAAAAATAACATAAAACAAGAAAAAACAATTGGAATATAACAAAGAAACCAAAAAGAGAAAGAGCCAAAAATAAAGCACAAGAATGTGTACAGACACAGAGTCACACATACCTTGACACAGCCTGAAATCCCATAAAAATTCAAAATCAGGAGCCTCATTCAAAAAAAATTAAAGATAGTTTAATAGAGAAGAAAAATCTCAAGAACAGATATTTGATTATTTCAAAGCAGTACTATATATTGTATACTCAGAAGTCCATGCAATTGTTCCTGAGCTACTGATTTTGTAATAGTGTTAATGGGGAATGTGTACAGTACAAACATATCTGTTGGTTGAGTGTGTGTGTGACAGTGTGATTGTGCTAGATGACTTTGTTCCACCAGGCTGGTTTATTGCTTTTCACTTTTATTGTTGCTACTAAATTATTTTAATAGTCTTGCTTGGAAGCAAAATTGTACACTTACCATAATAAAAATCTGGCAATACAGTTATGAGATTAAGAAACAATGTAAATACATCAGAAAATATATGGAAATCTATTTAGCAACTATCTTCTTCTTCTTCTAGTACTTTCAGCCCATCCTAAGAAAGAATTTGCAAACAGCAAGCTTCTATTTGTTTGCATCTTATTTTAACATTTTCAACCTTTTAAAGAAGCTGTAAGAATTTAGGTATATTGGGTACTGTTTTTATAGTATTAAGTTCTATTTAGTTTTGCATAGCTATTAATAATTTCTCTACTACAGATGACCACTATTAATTTGTTTTTCTTTTGATAATACTAACAAGGAGCATATTCCGGTTTCTTCTATGTGCAGGTGGCAGCATAATCCCACATAGACCCACACTAACTGCTATTCAAGATCTTGTCAATGAATTCAAGATGTGATAATCCATCTTGATCCAAAATCAATAACAAACAACAATCTTTAAAAGTATTTACTGAGGTACTTTGCTTTAAACTTGATTTAACTAATGACTGTGAGTTCAAACTTTTGAAACTTACAATAGTAAGTTCTACTTTATCCATATGCTGGTTAGAATTCCAATTAAACACGCAAGATATGAAGAAACAATTCAGCTTCAAACCTTCCCTAAAAAATGCGAGGGAGGGTTTTTTGTTTTGTTTCTTTTTTTCTATTTTGGAAATTTGATATAGGCTCGGTCCTGAAATTAATTATATTTCTGGCAATTTGCAGACAATCCTGTGAATGGGATTTCTTTACCTTGCGATGCTGACATTGCATTAGGGATTGAACATAGATTCACTGTAATTTTGACTGTGAAAGATCAACAGTGATTTGCAGATAGGATTTTTCTAATGCTATTCTGTAGCCTGTGGTTAGAATGTCAGGAGGCATTGGTGGTACTTGAGGACAAGGAAAGGTTTGCCTTGATTAACCAATTCAAAGGTGGACCTAGCTCATTCTTGGACTCCATGATTATTGTGTTAATTTTGTACGTGACTCCATACAATTTATTCCTTAAGTAGAAAATGCCATATTTCAAAGAACAATTGTGGACTGTGTGTGCATTGATCTTGCCTTCTGAATTGGCTTATAAATTCCTCACCGAATGTGACAGACATGGCCAAGGAATTTTATGCTTTGTTTTCTATGGCCTCTGTGAAAGAATACCTCACAGAGTATCTGGATACACAAGCTGTACAATTGACTGTCCAGTCTGCTAGACTTTGTGACAGGGGCACATGTATCACATCTTCACCATTTTTAAAACCAACCCACAATTTGTTGGAAAAGTTGTATAGATAGTACACCACAGAAGTATTTTTCAAAGTCCATCTCATTTCTGCTCTGTGTTGTCAGAGCCTCATTTTTTTCTTCACAGAGACAACAGTCTCCACCTGTGCAGTCTTCTGGAAAGGTTTCCCTCTGCAGCTGTAGGTTTTGAAATCCATAGAAAACTGACTACTGACTAAAACTGGTTTAAAGAAAATTATGTCTGTACTACATATCTATTGAATATGCATTTTCATGTTACTATACCCCAAGTAACATTTACAAATATTTACTTAACACTTACACTGTATTAAATTTGGGTTTCATAAGTAATTCAGTAATATGGGCATGTTATAGGAAAAAAATAGGCCATTTAGTATAAAATACATGCAAATTGGTCAACTGTGGATCTGTAACATCTCTGAAACTAGACTCTTGAGCACAGCAAGGCATATGTATACTTAGACTAATGCATTGATGGAAATGAACTAATGCATATTAATACATACATGCTCCTTTTAGTGTGCAAGAAAGCCCACCTCTACTTTTTTTCACACCCTTTTAAACTAGAGTCTTATACGATTCTTTCTGAGTCCTTTGTGCTCATTCCTTGTCACTAAAATCACTATTGCATTATATTACACTGCAATCCTAGTTACTTTCTTGGGATGGGAATTTGAATATCTGACAGTCTTTCTGTAACATGCAAAATACTGATACATGTCTTAGGTTATTTATATCACACTAATTTGAAAAAAACTCTATAAAGAAATATACCTAGAACACTTTTTTAGTTTCTATTGACATTTATGATGTGTACATATTAATGGGATCCTTTATGTTATTTTAATATATCTATCTAATATGCATTATCAATTCCTTCCCTATCTATCCATGTTTCTCTCCTCTGATAATTTCTAGTAATGACTATGCTATGTTATATTTATTTTTTTGCTCATTTATTTAACATACACATGTGAAAAAGAACTTGTGATAAAATATTTATGTATCTGATTTACTTCCATTAACATAATTCTTTCCAATTCCACCCACATTGTTGGAAGTGACAGAAATATACTCTTTTTAAAGAATAACATCCAATTTCATATGTGTGTGTGTGTGTGTGTGTGTGTGTGTTGTGTGTATATATGCATGGCTACAGAGTGACTATAATTTATTCTTCCACTAATAGACAATAATACTACTTCATTTTTTAGATCTTATTTATTTAATATATCAAAATAAACCTGACAAGAAATTGTCTGTTTTGTAAGTTAATTTATTTTACTTGTGGTTATGTACCCACACATACACCACAATGCATGTGTGAATGTCAGAGGACAACTTGTAAGAGTTTTTCCGTTCCTCCTACCATGTATCCTGGATATTAAACTCATATAGAGCTTCGCAGCAAACCTCCTCACTCACTGAGTGAACAGTCTCACCTGACTAAAACTTGTTATTTTTCACATCCATGTACTGAGAAGAGATAATAACCCTTGGTTTAAACTTGCATTTTCATACTGGTCAATATTGAACAAACTTGAGTTTATTTTTTGGTTATTTGTATTCCTTCTTGCAAAATTGTGCCTTTACGTCAATTTTCCATTTTATAAAATGATTTTACTTGGTTTTGTCTTTGCTAAACTTTGGACTGATAATCTTTTAAATCAGACAGCTAAAATCTCCAGATACATTATAAAATTTGTATTACTCACTAATATGTATTCCACCTAGAAAAATAAAAATAATGTGTAAAAAAGCATAATTTGCAGTAAAACTATCACCACCAAGATCTGTAACAAAACAGGATTTCACAGACAACAACATTCCTTGCCCAGGGTGTGCTTTACATGTTGACTTTGAAAACATGATGGCCAGAAGCCATTTTTGTTTGTAAGCCAGTAGAAGGAAAACATTTATACATGTTCTATTGGTGTGCATCAAAATTGTCAAAATATTATTCTTCTTTAATGTGATATTTTTATTAACTCTTTGAGATTTTCATATATTGTACTTTAATCAACCTCAACCCCTCCTCTAGCTGCTACTGGATCACTACCAATCTTCCCAACCTATCCAAACTTCCTGTACTCTCTTTGGGCTAAAAGGAGCTCATAGAGACTGAACCACCAAACAGAGACCATGCGTAGGACTAACCTACACACTTTACACATATTTACACAGCTGTGTAGTTTGATCTTCATGTGGAACTCCTAACAGTGGAAAGAGGGACTATGTCTGGCTCTGTTATCTTTCTTTGGGACCCTATCCTCCTACTGGTCTACCTCGTCTAGCCTTAATAGGAGAAGATACACCTAGTCTTACTTCAATATACCAAGGTTAATAAACCAAGGTTGGCTAAAATCCATGGGAGGCCTTTCTTTTCTAAAGAGAAAGGGAGGGGGAGTGGATGGGGAGAGACCAGAGATTGAGGGGAAAGACTCAGAGAAGAGGATGAAGGGAGACGAAAAATTAAATAATAAAAAATAAAACATAAATTAGCAACTGTCCACAGCTCCTCAGTGGGAGAGCTGTTGAGGCATTCCTTCCCTGTTGTCTGAATTGCTCTTGTTCAAGCCTTCTCCAAGCAATACTAACTACTATGATTCCCTAAATGCAGTGGTTCTGTCATATCCAGAAGTCACTGTTTCACTTTACTCTGCCTTGACCTCATTCCTTTGTAATCTTGCTTTCCTTTCTATCTGGATGGCCCCTAAGCACTGGAGTAGGAGTGATAAAGCTGCTCTACGTTTAGAAGAACACTCCAAAATCACTTGTGCTCTGCCCACTGACCATTTGTGAGTTTCTGCAATAACCACCATCCACTACAAATAAGGAAAATTTACTTCAAACTATAACACACATTCAGCTACTCACAGAATCCACTGTTATTTAATAATATGAACAATAATTTACAATTAAGAAAACACAATGTTTAGACTACAAGCAAGACAAGAATATTCTGATGCTGCCATGAAAACAAGCTGTCAAGCTATCAGAAATAGATTATTTTGCTAATGGCAAATAATTCTGACTCTGACAAGGACATTTAATGGCTGTTCCTTATTTTGTATTAATTACAAATTACAAACAAATTTTCGTTCCTTTCCTTTAAGGGCGATGCATCAACAATGCCTGGGTATGTGATGGAGATGTTGACTGTGAGGATCAGTCTGATGAAGAAGACTGCGATAGTTTCTTGTGTGGACCACCCAAGTACCCTTGTGCCAATGATACCTCTGTGTGCCTGCAGCCAGAGAAACTCTGCAATGGGAGAAAGGACTGTCCAGATGGGTCAGATGAAGGCGACCTTTGTGGTACTGCTTGTTTTGTCATACATACTTCTCTCCAGGCATTAGAACCTTTTAGTTAATTCACAAATATTATCAAAGCATTTATTCATTCCACTTATTCCCTTCAAATGAGACATTTTGCATTTATGCTTATATTTAACTTTAAGGCATGGGGTGGTTTTATAAATTATACTAAATATGATCAAGAGTTTCTGAAAACAAGAGAAAACAAACAAACATAAACCAGACAAATAATTTACCAGAGATCTCTGCAAGTGTTACATCTCTGGCTACTATTCTATAGCTGAGTTGATTAGTGTCAGGATGTCACTGAGAACAGAGAATGCAACTTACTGTTGAAGAGAAGCCAGACATTCTAAGAAAAACTGTGGTTTTGTTTGCTACAGGAAGAAGGGAAGGTAGATTTAAGACAGACTATTATCTGAGTTGTTACGATGCTGTTTGAAGTCCGTGTATAATAATTTCCCTAAGTATGCTTATCTAGCTAAAATGATCAATTCAACAGACTTTAAAAGAACTTGGAATAGCCATCTCCCTATGTCAAACAATACATATGAAGGGAAAAAATAAAAAAAGCATTGTCTATCTTGAGGAAATCAGAGAGTTATCAAGTAGAGGATTTAGGTATGTTTGCTAGGAGATCCTGATAGAGGCTTCAGTATGTGTGTAAATAATGATAAGAACAACAAATAATACAAGGTAATGAACAAGAAAGGATAACTGTGACTTGACTTATCCAAATAATTTCATTTCTCCTATTTAATGTTATTTAAATCTACAAAGAGCAACAGCAATTCTTAGTGCTAAGACAAAAATTTATATTTGAAATAAACTAAAAATATTATGAAACCCCCTTTTTAACCTTCAGGGCACATTTCTTTACTGTAGTTCTTTTGGAAAGGGGAATCAATTGAACTAAAATGGAGCAACTACTTCAAAATGGCTACAGTTTTCAAATGATTATGATTACTTCAGAACAAGCATATTTGAAAGTAAATCTATTTTTTTCTTTCCAAAATAATACCTAACTTGAATTCAATTCTTAAAGGAAAATGGCTAATGGAATTACAACCCATTTTTACAAGAAATATACTTCTAGAGTCACCAAGAACATTTAAGTTCTACGTGAAAATATTGCTACAATCTGTCAGTTATTACACAGCAGTCATTTTTCTCACTTCCCTGAAGAAGCACAACTAGACTGGTTTTGAGAAACAATTGTTAAATTCTTATTTTTGTTTGAGTTTTGTTGTTGCTTGATTTGGTTGGCTTTTTATTTTAACATAGTATCTCACTGTGTAAACAGGGTCAACCACAAACTCATCGTGGTGACCAGGTCACAAAGGTCCACCTGCTACAGCCTTCCTAGTTCATTAATTAGATGGATACATACCCAACTCAAAACAATATTTTTTGATGCAAAGAAATAATGAGAAGCTTCTGGGCTTGTTCCTGTGTACTTGTTTCCTGCTTCGGAAGAGTAGGAAACTGTAGGGAGCATAAGGGAAGAGTTCAGAACAGTAGGGGGCCAGAGAAAATAGTAGGGTCTATGGGGTTGTAAAAACAGGAATCTGCTATCTTACCTAAGAACATGACATTCTGAAATTTGCTCACACTGAAAATGCTGGTCTAAATTTTGTAAGTTATATTCCCTTTTTAATTTTAATTTTATTCTTTCATTAACTTTAATTGTCTAATGTCAGGCTGATATAAAATTAGATATATTCTATGTCTTTCTGGATGCTAAAATGTTTGAGTAATGGTTGCTCATCACTAGTTCTAAAATACCAGAAAAATTTTGTTTGTGTATTATATATTTCTATGCCCCCATTGAATTAGTCATGACAACTAATATATAGGACACAAAAATACAAAGAAAACTGTTCTTTATTATCACTATAATTACATATACACATATGTAGTTATTTATAATCATTAAATACTCAAGTAAACAATGTTTGTCTCTCTTTTGAAAGGCATTTACAACTAATTTTAAACAGCTTCTAAAAGGTTGAGGGTAATTTTCCAGTTTTAACAAAAGTACTGAACACATTTACATCAATGAGCTAACAGAAGCTATATTATAAATTTAGTGGAAATGGAAAATTGCTTTCCCAATGATTATCATTTATAAGCAAACTTTCCTATTGAATCATTTCTATCAGTGTTTGTCTCCATTGAGTGTGGGGGATTGGTTTTTATTGGGTCATAAAATCTCTGACTGTAATTCTAGACTTAGAGAATTCAATCAATGAGTAGCATGAACTCAGATAAACTATCTGACTAAGAACGTTTGTCTCTTGACAGATGAATGTTCTCTGAACAACGGAGGCTGTAGCAACCACTGTTCCGTTGTACCTGGAAAAGGAATTGTCTGTTCCTGCCCAGAAGGACATCAGCTCAAGAAGGACAATAGAACCTGTGAAATCGTAGACTACTGCTCCTCCCACCTGAAGTGTAGCCAAGTGTGCGAACAGCACAAACACATGGTCAAGTGCTCCTGCTATGAAGGCTGGGCGTTGGATACTGATGGGGAAAGCTGCATCAGTGTGGGTGAGTAGATACTGCAAACTATGAAAACAAATCCAAAAACACTTGAAAAAATAATGAATGGATTCTATTTATTGTGTAAGTCACCTGTAAATGCCATGGGTCATTTTTAACCTATTCTAACACCTTCCACAAAGGGTGTTGTAGCATTCCTTCTTATCATAACCCTCAGACCCTTAGCCATGTGATTACTATTACTGTTCTAATATGCCCTTCATCCTGAATACATCACACCTTTGGAATTACACATTACTAAAATTGGAGTTCAGATAATGATAAATTTACATTATCTTTTAAGTTGTATTGAGTTCCAGGGACCCTTACAGTTATGTGGATAGAACACACTTCTTAAATCTATTGGAGAAAACAGCAGGCTTTAGCTTCAACTAACTTCCTGATTAGACAAAGCATTTCTTTCATTTTATTAATGTAGTCTTCAAACCACTAATGCTGTTACCAACCAGGATGAATTTGTAGCCAATAAAAATGAAAGGCACAGGTAGAAAGATAGATAGAAGATAAAGAGATAGATAAATGATAGATTGATAGACAGATTGATAGAATGGTAAATAGAAGATAAATAGATGACAGATATAGATTAAAGATAGATTATTATACATATCTAAAAAAAGTCATTTATTTTCAGACTTTGAATATCACTGCTAATTCAACATAGTAAGAATGACTGTTAGACAAAACACAAAATTTCTTTTTCCTTGGCCTTTTTTCACTCTCATCATTCTTTTCTTAATTCGTTTTCCAAAATATGTTTTGTATTGAAGTAATATGCACGTTTACTCACCTTAACACTTGAAAATGTGAAAAGAGTCATGTTTTCTAAGGCATGTCATCAATAAAAATCTTTGAGAATTATTTCAAGTATTTACTAGACAAGAAGAAATAAGAATAGGGATGAAAATACCTTATCAAATAAATTTTAATTCATGACAACAATACATATGTGGACCTTATTATTGAATCCATGAATGTTTCTTGATTAATCTTGATGACTGCATTTCAATATTTCAGTATATTTATGTTTTAGGTTTTGTACATATAGAGTTATTTTATAGCTCTTATGCTTTATTTAAGCCCTCTATACCATAAGCTCAATTAGATGGCCAAGAACCTATGCATCATAAACATTCATTCATTTTATTTCTTCTACTATGGCACCATTTTTCATCCCCCTTTTTCTAGATATCCAGGTTATTCTTTGATCCACTTTAAAACTCATACTTCTATTATTATGTGTTTTATTTTCCATGTATATTTTTTCTGTGTAGGACACCATATTTCTAAGGTTGTATGGTTAGGGTTTGATTTGACTTTTCATCCTCATGTTCCCTTTCTTGTTATCATTTCAGTCAAATAAGAAATATCGAAATCAGAATTCATATTGTAGTCTTTTATTCTGCTTTTCATAGTAGCATCCAGTCTAATTTGGAAAAATTAATATACAGCCAATGACTATTATATTTTCAGAGACCATTTCATTATTTTAATCTTCTATTTTGTTGTATTTTAAAGTAATATGTGATTCTTTCCTCTGGTTAAGTATTAAATCCTCACATATGATATTAAGGAATATTTATTCTATGTTTACTTCTCCAAGATGTTAAAGTAATCCTCATAAGATACCAAAAGAGCAATATGTTGCATTAAAAGAGTCAAGTTGTTAAAAGTAAAGAAACAACATATCAGATTCGATCATTATTATGTTAGGATCATAGTTTAGGAAAACCATAAGTAATTCTTTGATATAGATGAAGTTATTAAGGTAGCAGGGTAAATTGGTACCACATGGAATAACTAATGAGTTAATAGCTAACTTTTTTTTTACCTTTCTGAAGTTAAGCTTTTGGATGTATACAACCAATTCAGAGCTAATCCTAGTGGAGATGGCCTAAGCTTTGCCTAGAGAGAAATCCCTAGAGCGTTAACATAACTCATGATTTGCTTATGTCACACCTGCTTTGTTTGTGATGGAGGAAAGCAAGCATGAATTATAACATTAATGTTGAAATGAAGATTTTCTTACATGAACAGATGACCAAGTTGATAATTAATTGCACTTTGAAACAGAGAAATTAACACCATTGTCAACATTTAAGATATTCATAGAAGTGTTTTATTAATTGATCTACTTGTCCACCTACTCGAGGTTTTGTTCTATATTTCTGTTACTACAGCTCTTTGGAAAAGCAGAAAGCTCATAGACCATTAAAAATGAATTGTTATGGAGCTCCTGGACTTTAAAATAGATGTTTCTTCTTTCCTGTCATCCCTTCACTTCCATAATTCTTTATGTGATTCCTTTTCAAAAATAACTGTTGTTGCTATTGTGTTGAATGACAATGCTAACTCACCTTGACATCTCAAAAATACAAAAAGGAGGATAAAAGATAAAAAGAACAATAGGCTTTATGATTCAAATATGTTAGTGCCAGAGCATCCCTTGTATTCTTAGTCCTTGAATTCTTTTCTGTAAACTTTCATATATTTTTATTTGCTTCTGAAATTCTTGACAAGCTGGTTTTTACTGCAATGGCTGAGCTGGTTTTTTCTGTTTGTTTGTTTTTCATTTTTATGTTCATATCTATAAAGTCTTATTGAACATAGTCATTATAAATAACTATTACTTTTACAATTTTGATTTTTATTTAATAAATTTCACAATTTTCACTTTTTTATTTGAATTTTTCTGCCCTTCTAGACTATTCTATTTTGTCTCTGACTTAATTTTCAACCACCATTCTCTTTGATGGTTCCACTAAAAATCCAGTAAGTTACTGTGTAGTGTATATGTTTCTAATTGCTATCTGCTCTTTGGTGTGCAGCCTCTGGCCAGTTTGCAATGTTTCTCCTACTACAGTGAAGAGCATTATAACTTTCTTCCCGTTTCCCCTTAACCTAAACCAAATTACATTTTCTCAACAATGGCACCGTTCTTCCTATCCCTCCAGTGTTTCATACTTTAGATTCGAAAGTTTTATTGTTACCAATTATGTTTTAGGGAAGAGATTGTGGCTGTAGGTTCACAAACACTGTAGTGAAAGGATCGTCTTTGGGCAGAGTGCGCTCCTCTCTCAATCTTTCATTCTCACATATTTCTACATGGAGCCACTTGGCAAACACCTTTTTACTCTGAAAAAATATGCAGTCTGCTAAAATTGAATTGTTTTGGACATTTATATCTTAAAGGACAACAGTTTGTTTTTCTTTCTTTCTTTCTTTCTTTCTTTCTTTCTTTCTTTCTTTCTTTCTTTCTTTCTAATTCGAATTCCCTGAATATCAGAGAGCCACTTAAAATTATCTGACTATGGAGATGGAAAGATAGCTCAGTGGTTAAGATTGCTTCTTGATCCTGATGAGGATCCAAGTACATATCCAAGTACCCACATCAGGCAGTACAACATCTTCAAGCACATTCCCAAGAGAACTAATGGTTAAGTTATTCTATCTTTGAAAACACCTGTGGGTGTACACACATTCAGAAGAATAAACACACACACACACATACACACACACACACACACACACCACACACACACACACACACACACACACACACACACACACACACACACACACGGTCAATGAAGAAGCACAGTTACTAATGAGATGGGAAGTATTTGTATCTCATGGGAAATTTTCACTTCTGGTCTCCTTCTTCTCTGATAATTGTCATCACTAATAGCAATTAGTATATCAAATCTACATTCTCTTCATAAATTATATCCTGTAAACTCTTTTTATAATATTATTGTTATTATTTTATTTTATTTTTTACCATCTTGTCCTTACCCCCTTCCCAGTCTGCTCTCTCCCAGTTCCTCATGTCATCTTGTCCTCCCCATCTCCAGGGGGATCTCCTCAAGCCCTGTCAGAATTCCCCATACCTGGGGGCCTCAACTTTCTCTAGGGTTAGGTGTGTATATTCCCACTCAGGCCAGACCCAGAAGTCCTTCACTGTATATGTGCTGGGGCTATGGACCAGCTAGTGTATGCTGCCTGGTTGGTGGCACAGTGTCTGAGAGATCTCAAGGGTCCAGGTTAGTGGATTCTGCTAGTTTACATTTGGGGTATTCCTCTTTCTCAGCCTCTTCTGGTCTTTCTCTCATATAAACACCAGGGTCCCAGACTTCAGTCCAACGGTTGTGTGTAAGTATCTGCATCTGTCTCAGTCACGTGCATTTGGTCCTCTCACAGGACAGCTCTTTAACACTGTCTTTTTCAAGACTAACTCTTTCAAAATACTACAGTTTATTAATAACCACTATTTATTAAATAACCGTGGGTATAAGATACTACTGATAGAATATCTCTCATTGAATAATTACAGAAATTGAGACCCAGAAAAATAAATTCATTGTTTAAAAATTGTAGCTAAGAGGAAAAAAAACAAAGGTATTTGTGTATTATCTTACCTATGTCATCGCAAAGTGTAGCAGTGAAACTCTGCCCATTCACTCCTATAATTTAGTTCTAGCAGCACTGTGGTTTATAGCACATACAATCCATCCCCAAAATTCAAACTGGCAGTGTGCATCCACCTGGGGCAAAAGTCTCTGGGTCCTTTACATTTATATGCATGAGTCTGGTGGGAGAGCTTACTCCACCACTGCCAGCTCTGGATCCCTGCACATCAGTTCTAACTCAAAGACAAAATAGGGAAGGAACAAACAAGGCATAAACAAAGTTCCTATGATTGCTGTATTCAGGGACTTAACAGCATGATCAAGATACAAAGAACACATTCCTCAGCTGTATTCATCTTGAGTATTGTCCTAGCTCAATGTCAAATTCTTGCCTGAGCCTACTTCCTAGCCTAATTCTTGCCAATATCCTTGAAGCAGCACCAAGAGCTCTTCTCATCTCGGCATGACCAGGCTAAAGAGAAGATAAAAGCCTATTTATGCTAAACTCTGTAATTCCATATGCAAATATTAGACTTGGTATAATCTCCATTGGGGATCCCTAATGATTGGGTAGACTCAACCTACAGTCCTGTTGTTTTTTTTTAATTTACATTTCAAATGTCATCCCCTTTCCCAGTTTCCTGTCCATAAATGCCCATCCCATACCCTATTTCCCTGCTTCTATGAGGGTATTCTCCCACTCACCCACTCATCCCTTCCTGATTCCCTGTCCTAACATTCCCCTACACTGGGACATCAAGCTTTGGAAGGACCAAGGACTTCTTCTCCCATTGATGCTCAACAAGGCCATGCTCTGCAGGGAAATAGGGTATGGGATGGGCACTTATGGACAGGAAACTGGGAAAGGGGATGACATTTGAAATGTAAATTAAAAAAAATAAAAAAAATCAAGAACTAGTCATAGGAAAAATAAAAAGAATGTAACAAGACTCGACTCGTATTTGTTCCATTTTGCCATACTTTGTTTTGTTTTTTTGGTTTTTTTTTTTTTTTTGGAATCTTATGATACAGACCCACACTGTCTGAGGTGTGTTAGTGAGTGTGTGTGTGTGTGTGTGTGTGTGTGTGTGTGTGTGTGTGTCTGTGTGTATGTTTACTATTGGTGTTCTGCTCCTCCATGACTCCTCTAGAATAGCCCATGAAGCTGTACTTATTAATATCTTGGCCTTCTCAACATTATCGCTCTAAACTCTTCCACATACTTCAGGCAAACAGACCCAAAGGCTTCAACTCCCAGGTTTGTCAACTCAATTAAGAATTGACCCTTGGGAGGGAATAGGAAGGCAAATTTTAGAACAGAGGCTGAAGGAATGCCCATTCAGAGCCTACCCCACATGTGGCCCATACATGTACAGCCACAAAACTAGATAACATGGATGAAGCTAAGAAGTGCAGGCTGACAGAAACCAGATGTAGATCTCTCCTGAGAGTCACAGCCAGAACACCGCAAATACATAGGCGAATGCCAGCAGCAAACCACTGAACTGAGAACGGGACTCCCCTTGAAGGAATCAGAGAAAGGACTGGAAGAGCTTGAAGGGGCTTGAGAACCCATATGTACAACAATGCCAAGCAACCAGAGCTTCCAGGGACTAAGCTACTACCTAAAGACTATACATGGACTGACCCTGGACTCTGACCTCATAGGTAGCAATGAATAACCTAGTAAGGGCACCAGTGGAAGGGGAAGCTCTTGGTCCTGCCAAGACTGACCCCCCCCAGTGAATAGGATTGTTGGGGGGAGGGCGGTAAGGGGAGGAGGATGGGGAGGGGAACAGCTATATAGAAGGGGAGAGGGAGGGACTCTGGGGATGTTTGCTTGGAAACTGGGAAAGGTAATAACAATTGAAATGTAAATAAGAAATAACCAATTTAATAAATATGGAGAAAAGAAAAAAAATAAAAAGAATTCTTTGTATGTAATTTGCTTGTTATTAGAAAGAGAGGTATAAGGTCTTTTATTTTGATTCACGCTTTGAAATATAGTCAGATATAGCAGAGGACGACATGATGGTAGACATTTCTATGGCCATGTGATCATGTGGCAGCAACTTACTCTATATCATCAGCACAGAGAAATGGAGCCGTGGGGTGGCCAGAAAGCACATCCACTGTGATACTTCATTGTCAATAATTCTACAATAATCTGAACGGTGATACAATTTGGGGTCCAATTACTCAAGCACAAAGTCCTCACATCCAACCCGTAATTGGATGAACTTGACTGAATCGATGAGTAATCTTACAGTTATTACTACTGAATAGAACCACCTGCTCTTTGGAATGTTTGCACAGTCTGCATTTTACAAACTGTAACTTTCCTAACCTCCCTACATCTTTGATTACTCTCAAATATTTCTTATTTTGCAGTTATTTTTTAATTCTTTCCAATTTATGAAAGTATCGTAAATTGCTTTTTTCATAGTGTAATATTAGAGAATTTCTATAATGATTATTAATTTTGAGTTTATTTTTGAGGTCATTTTCTAATGAAGACCTTTTGATGTTTAATTAATGTTAATTATGTATAATCTACCGAAGGATACTAGAGCATTTCTCAGAAATTCAAGAATTCTATACTTTACTTTTACATTAAGGAGTTCTCTATATCTTCTCACTAGTATACACATTCAATGACATTTATATATGTATATATATGTATATATGTATGTATATAATGTGCAGATTCCAATGATTTGTCAATATAAAAAAGAAGTGATCACTTTTATATATAAACTAAAACATAGAGCAGAGATATTGGAAACAATAATTGAAAAGTAGAGAAAGTTAAATGGAGCAAAACATCAAACCAAAAACTTAAAACATGAGATGTCTATTTGACTTAAATTCAGAGGTTTGAGTAACACTTGAAAGTCCATTTTCCCCTGCATTTCGTAGAGTCTATTCTATCTGTCTTTGTCAATAGTGCACTTCAGTCTTATTTGAGTATTACTTGGTCTCTAAATGGCTCTAGCTTGAGGAATGTAGAAAAGGAGATAATGACATACAATGAGGCTGGGAACGGATAAACAATTTCCCACTATAGAAGAGTGTTTTCTGTAAAATAAATGCATTTGTTGATGGACCACATAAAGTCAAATAAATTCTTCACTGCAAACACAGAAACATAATCCATAACTGCAGTGAGAGAGAAATAATTGTAACTACCGCATCCCTTTTTGTTCAGGGGTTTTAAAGGTACAACAGTGGCTGGAAGATGTTCTGACAGAATTGTGGGTTGTACAGGTACTACAGCAATTTACCCCCTAAAGTCTAGAGAAACTCAGAGATCTTTTCTGAAACCAGAGAACTGATCTCAAGTTCTGCCTCATAACATTTATTTTGTAAGTTTTTAGTGGGACCTAGAGGAAGTCAAAGAGAAAGGAGGACAGACTACTTCTGCCTTGTGTATTTCACTTTGTGGGTGTGAAACCCTTCATGTAATGGGTGTCTCCCGAGAGGCTCAGCCAGATCCTTACTGATACAGATGAGGATGCTTACAGCTAACCATCACACTGAGCATGGGGTCCCCAGCGGAGGAGTTAGAGAAAGGACTGAAGAAGCTGAAGGGGTATGCAACCCCATAGGAAGAACAACAATATCAACTAACCAGATCCCTCAGAGCTCCCAGGGACTAAACTACCAACCAAAGAGTACACATGGAGGGACCCATGGCTCCAGCTGCATATGTAGCAGAACATGGTATTGTCTGGCATCAATAGTAGGAGACACCAAAGGTATAGATATCAGTAGAAGCTATCTAGACTAAAGTTCAAATATGAAAGAATATGATTTTAGAACTCTGATAAAGGAGTTTCTCTTGTTCAAGCAAGCTCCTGTAAATATTTATCAAATGGGGTTTTCTTGGCTCAGAAAGGCTATAACAAATAAAAAATATTGAGAAAAATACTTGAACTTTTTTAGTTGAAATGTTTCTAAGGCAATGAAATATTCACTCAATTTAAGCCTTTTGTGTACGCATCCTGGCAGTATTATTGTATTTTTCAAATTACATAAGTTACATTACTACAGTTATCTGAAATGAGTATTTTGATTCTCTAAGAGGATTTTTTTGTGTTGTTTTTATTGTTATGTGTATTCCTCCTGACAGACATACAATTCTACTGTTACCTTCCTTGTATGTAAGGACTTTGAGGTTGCTCCCACTAGTGTGCTGTATCACAATTATGTGATACATATACTTCTGCGTATACATAATTGACCCTCATGTTCAAATGTATACATATTTTCAGCTGTGCTGGTTATTTCACTATTATCATACATTTCTAAGGAATGTGGTTATATACTACACACCATGACGGACATCTCATGTGAGCTCATGATTCTCAAACCATTACTCTACAAGGAACACCAGCCTGCAGGAGCAAGAATTTCTTCTCAACCCGCCTCCCCACTAGCTTTGTAGTTCTGTCATTTCACTTTCATACTTGCCAATTCTCACCTAGTTCTGTACATAATGGGGAAGATAATGTCAGCTACCTTGAAAAACTCATGGAGAGAATCATTGTTGACATTCATATAGTTCAGAATAATTCTTTTATATGGGAAGTGATTTGTATGGGAAGTGATCTGCTTTGTATGAATTTTTAACTTCTAAATAGTTACAAAAGTAACTGACCTGGAGCACCTGGTCAGCATGGACAAAGTTCTGAGAGTGCACACATACAAACACACACACAAATACAAAACACCAAATTAAATGAGTGTGCGTGTGTGTGTGTGTGTGTGTGTGTGTGTGTGTGTGTGTGTGTGTGTGTGTGTGTGAAGCTACATTAGTCCTTTCCATTTCTACTGCTACCTTACTATAAATCAGTGAAATATGTGTGGACTGCTACCATTGTACAGGTATTATTTGGAGAAGTTCATTCTGTCTTTCTTTCATCACAATAATTTTTAATGTTATTTATTATTTATTCATTTGTTTGTTTACTTTTATTATAGCATGCTAGAGAAATCAGTTCTCTCCTTCCACTATATGGGTCTAGGAAATTAAACTCAGGTTATCAGGTTTGTCTACAAGTTTCTCCATGTAGTGAGCCATTTCACTGGCCCATCTTCCTCCTTCCCTCCTTTCTCTCCCTCCCTATCTCCCTTCCTTTCTTTTTTGTTCTGTTTGTCTTTCTCTTCACTCCTTCTTTTATTTCTTTCTTCTCTTTTTCACTTTGAATCCGATGCTACATTTTCATGACTGAATTGAGCTTTTCATTTTGCAGAATTTTTTAGGTTTTAAAGTTTTATAATCTGTGTCAAGAGGATAGCCTATCCCACTGGTTTAGTTTTTGAATTTCTATATTCATAATCATTCTACTTTCATTCTTGCTTCTGTTACTTTGCTGCCTATGTAGGCAACCATATAACTATGTGTATGCACATTCCTAAGTCCTCATGTAAAACCCGTTTTTGTACAAGTCAGCCTTGCCATTGTTCGTTGTATAATTTTCATTCTTTTTTCAAATGGCTGTAAATTCTTTTTTTATAGTCATTTTTGTTCTGTTTTATACACTTTACTCTAACAAATACTATTTTTCACTTTCACTTGATTCAATTATTTTTACTTTCTTAATCTTTGAGTAAAAAGTTGATTTTACTTTGAAGTGTAGTTTGTGAGACTCTTTTTTTTCCCAGATAGAGGTGAAAACATCCAGAAAGTGCACTAATGACAAATTGAGGAAATGATTCTACTCAAGTCTACCGTGATGAACCTTCAATGTTGCACCATCAAAAGTCTTACCTCAGCATGACAGTGACTCAGGAAATCTCAGTCCCTGGAGCTGTCCAATGAGAAGCCAGCAGTGTGTCATTACTTACTGCTTAATTTCCTTTCCCTTCTGAGCTTCATGAGTTTTCCTCTCTCCAGGAGGAGATTTCCATCCTGAGCACATAGCTACAAAAGAGAAGAGTTCAGTGTCTCATTCACTGGACACAAGTGCCTTTAGAAGAAGCAGTTGAGGTGCTGGCAGCCTGCATTTGCACCTTTATAAAAGTTCTTGGAACTTGTTAAGCCCTCACAGTAAATCTGCAGAATCTGTGTGAACTTGAGTGT
This sequence comes from Rattus norvegicus, assembly GCF_021556685.1. NCBI lineage: Eukaryota > Metazoa > Chordata > Mammalia > Rodentia > Muridae > Rattus > Rattus norvegicus. The sequence goes on along the minus strand of NC_141536.1, from coordinate 24,591,614 downwards.
AAATATTGTGCCATTTTAAACTTTAATAAAATTTCATATTTATTAAACATTTTAGTGACAGGTAAATTGAGATATCGCTTATTAAACATTTCAAAGTATACTACAATCAACCATTGCTACATTCTAGGCGAGAATATTTTAGTGGATCCCAAAACTCAACTCAGACTCTTTAACAGTCATTCTTATTAGTATACCTACCTCACACACTTACAACTCCTATCTATTTTCTGCCTCTATAGATTTGTCTGTTTTGAACATCTTCTAGAAATAGAATCAAGCATATGTGTGCTTTGATTTCAAGCTTGCGCCACTTGGCACACATCAGTGCTTGCTTTGTTTATGGCTGAATAATGTCTATTATATGATTATATAATACAACATTGTATATTCATTCACGACTTGATGGGCAAATGGATTACTCCCATTTGGGAAGTTACTATGAATAACGCTGATATGAATATTCATATAATTGTTTTGAATTGACGCACATTTATAATTCTCTTCAGTGTATAAGTGGGTTTGGAATTGCTAATTCCTATGGTTACTAAATATGGAAATATTTTTTAAAAAATTGAAAAACAATCAAATGCTTCACAAAATGCCTGAATTCATTTAAATATCCCACCGTCTGTATATGAGGGTTTCAGTGTCTACAGTTTTAACATCTGTCTTTGTGACTATAATCAGTTGTGAAGTGGCATGAAAAGGGTTCTTGTTATCCTTTACGTTGGTGTTTGTCTGCTGACAGATTTAGGGGGGATATTTTCAGATCATCATGAGCACTCACTCTCCATCCAGACAAAAGTACCTGCCTAATCTCATCTTTTAAATATGAGCATCCATGAGTTCATTATTGTGTCTTATATCCCCCTTATCTATTTGCATATAAGTCTCTCATCAGATCTATGTTCTCCTGCTGCCTTTGCTATCTTCTCCCCATTTTCATGGGTGCCTTCAAAGTACAATTTTAAATCTAATAAAATTAAATATATTTGCTCATTTTTTAAATAAATTTTCTTTTTCCCAAATGAAGGTAACTAAAGTACAGTTGTATGTATTCCTGAAAGAGTTGCATAGTTTTAGGTCTTACGTTTAGTTATATGAAATAACATGAACAATTTTTATGTGATATATATACATATATATTCTGTAATATTTTATGTATGGGAACACAATTTCCTAATACTATCTCTTTACTAAGACTTTTTTTCTCTGTAATGAAAAACTCTCTAGGAATTGGGCTCTGGGCCTCTGGGCTTCCTCCAGATCCATATGTTTCCTTTGATGGCTTCTGCTTATTCATTTTACAAGGCTGCCATGGAGCTAATGAGGCAAGGCGTCAATACACATTTAAACATATTTTTCTCTTCTTAAGTCAACAGGTCAGTTAGACTGTCTGAATCAATGAGTTCCATGTTGAGTGTCAGGCTGTCTTTCAACCAATAAGACAGTGATCAAAAAACATACTTGACATTGATTCCTGGTCATGATGTGCATGTAAATCTGTGCAGTACTATACACACCCAAATGAACAAACATGATATATAAAAACATGTACACACACAAGAATAAAAACTAAAACAGAATGATAAAGGAAAGAGTGAGCAATCAAGTTTATTAGCCCTGGGGCAGCTATGCAGCCGCAAGCAGGTCCAGGACCCTGCTAGTGACTGTAAAGTACAACTGGCTATTTTAACTTCAGCGTGTGTCATCTCTGACACACCCTGTCATGCAGTAGAACTTGCCATTGAAAATAATAGCAGACCAGTTGTGCCCTAGTCAGGAAGTCTATGACACAATTATTTGGGACCTAAATGTGTTCTATGGATTTTGTATTCATTTTAATAGGATATGACAGGATATACATGATTATCTTTATATGTTTTATTTTATATGCATTCTTAATTTCCATAGTATCAGCTATTATTGAAGTAAGGTTGTGCAATAAAGGCCAGAGTGGAGCACAAAAGTGGCCAGAACTACATAATTACTATTAATCACTGCTCTGTAGGTATATTAAGTAGTTCTCCTGCTCTTGACAGTGCTTACGTATACCCTTCTAAGTACGAGGCTGAGTTTGGCTCCCCTTTCTCTGACAGTCTTTCATGCACTGGCTATAGGTACCTACGAAACCGAATCTGTTCCTGTGCTCATTGATTTATTTCCTGTACTGGACAAAACGATCTTGATACATGGAGAAAGTTCATGGAGAGTTTAAAAAACACGTAAAATGTCCTCTCCAAATCATTCTGTACCTAAGAGCTAGTACTGAAGTCTTCCCGGGATGAAACACATTCAATTTATAATGAGTAGACAGACAAACAGAGAAACAACCAAAGAGTGTTGTCTTAAAAAGTATGGCGCGAGCGGTTCCCCTAGGTACTGCTCAGTACTCCTCTCCTGAACTCTCTGACCCAGGCGGTTGCTCTCTTGCTAGTTCTGGCTCTGTAGGGCCATAAGAACTAGCGCTAATTTATCTCAGCGACTCCAATCTGTCCTCAACTATTCTCTGATCCAGGCAGTTTGTAAGCCATTCCAGCATGACGCCTTGCCGCACTGGTCTCTAGATTCCGTTCCTGCACCCATGGGGTCAAATGGGACTAACCATAATTTAACTCTAGTTAGTATCTCTCTCGGCAGCTCTCTGCTAGCTGCAAAAATTGGGACCAGCTACTCAGTAAAATCAGGGCTCTAGAAGTCCAGCATGGGCAGGCCTAGCACAGCTCCTTGCGACAGACTCTGCTCACACTCCCCAAAACACAGTGAAATCAAGACTTAACAAACTGCAACCCAGTGGTCAGATTTCTGTGTTAAATTCTCAGTCCACAATACATCCTCCCATATTAGCGCGTCTCTTGCTGTCATTGTTCAGGTGTTATTTAACCAGCCATGTTTGATTCTTTGTATAGTTCTTTTTGTTTCCACTTAGTTGATTTCAGCCCGAGCTTGATTATTTCCTGCCCTCTACTCCTTTTGAGTGTATTTGCTCTGCTTTGTTCTAGAGCTCTTAGGTGTGCCCTAAAGCTGCTAGTGTACATTCTCTCCAGTTTCTTTTTGGAGGCACTCAGAGCTATGGGTTTTCCTCTGAGCACTGTTTTCATTGTGTCCCATAAGTTTTGGCATGCTGTGCTTTCATTGTCATTACACTCTAAAAAGTCTTTAAGTTCTTTCTTTATTTCTTCCTTGATCAATTTATCATTGAGTAGAGCATTGTTCAGCTTTCATGTGTATGTAGGATATCTGTTGTCTTTGTTGTTATTGAAGACCAGCCTTAGTCAATGGTGATCTTATAGGATGCATGGAATTACTTCAATCTTCTTGTAATTATCGAGGCCTGTATTGTCAATTTCAGAGAAGGTACCATGAGGTGCTGAGAAGAAGGTATATTCTTTTGTATTATAAGGAAATGTTCTATAGACATCTGTTAAATCCATTTGGTTCATAACTTCTGTTAGTTTCTCTATATCTCTGTTTTGTTTCTGTTTCCATGATCTGACCACTGATGTGAGTGGGGTGTTGAAGTCCCCGACTATTATTGTGTGAGGTGTAATGTGTGCTTTGAGCTTTAGTAAGGTTTCCTTTATGAATGTAGGTGCCCTTGTATTTGGAGCATAGATATTCAGGAGCAATAGTTCATCTAGGTGGAGTTTTCTTTTGATGAATATGAAGTGTCCTTCCTTATCTTTTTGATAATTTTTGGTTGAAAGTCGATTTTATTCAATATTAGAAATGGCTACTCCAACTTGTTTCTTGGGACTTTTTTGCTTGGAAAATTGTTTTCCAAACTTTTACTCTGAGGTAGTGTCTGTCTTTGTCACAGAGGTGCATTTCTGGTATGCAGCAAAATGCTGGGTCATCTTTACCTACTGAGTCTGTTAGTCTATGTCGTTTTATTGGGGAATTGAGTCCATTGATGTTAAGAGATATTAAGGAATAGTGATTGTTGTGATTGTCATTTTTGTTTTTAGAGGTGTAATTATGTTTGTGTGGCTCCTTTCTTTTTGGTGTGTTGCAGGAAGTTTTTTTTTGTTGTTGTTGGTTTTTTTTGTTTTTTGTTTTTTGCCTTTTTTAGGTTGTATTTTCCCAGCTTGTGTTAGAGTTTTCTATCTTTCATCCTTTGTAAGGCTGAATTTGTGCAAAGATATTGTGTAAATTTTGTCTTATCATGCAATATTCTGATTTCTCCATCTATGTTAATTGAATGTTTTGCTGGATATAGTAGCCTGGGATGGTATTTGTGTTCTCTTAGGGTTTGTATGACATCTGCTCAGGATCTTCTGACTTTCATAGTCTCTGGTGAAAAATCTGGTGTAATCTCTAGGTCTGCCTTTATATGTTACTTGACCTTTTCCCTTCCTGTTTTTAATATTCTTTCTTTGTTTTGTGCATTTGGTGTCTTGACTATTATGTGACAGGAGAAATTTGTTTGTTTTCTGGTACAATCTACTTGGAGTTCTATATGCTTTTTGTATATTTATGGGCATCTCTTTCTTTAGGTTAGGGAAGTTTTTCTTCTATAATCCTGTTAAAGATATTTACTGGCCCTATAGGTTGGAAGTCTTCACTCTCTTCTACACCTATTATCCTTAGGTTTGATCTTCTCATTGTGTCCCTGGATTTCCTGGATGTTTTGGTTTAGGAACTTTTTGTGTTTTACATTTTCTTTAATGATTGTGTCAATGTTTTCTATGGTATCTTCTGCCTTTGAGATTCTCTCTTCCATCCCTTGTATTGTGCTGGTGATGCTTGTGTCTATGACTCCTGATCTCTTTCCTAGGTTTTCTCTCTCCAGGGTTGTCTCCCTTTGCAATTTCTTTATTGTTTTATTGTTTCTGTTTCCGTTTTTAGATCCTGGATGATTTTGTTCAATTCCTTCACCTGTTTGATTGTGTTTTCCTGTAATTCTTTAAGGGATTTCTTTTTCCTTTTTAAGGCCTTCTACTGTGTTGTCCTGTATTTCTTTAAGGGAGTTATTTATGTCCTTCTTAAAGTCTTCTATCATCATTATGAGATGTGATTTTAAGTCCAAATCATGCTTTTCTGGTGTGTTGTGATATCCAGTATTTACCTTGGTGGAAGAACTGGGCTCTGTTGATGTCAAGTAGTCTTGGTTTCTTTTGCTTATGCTTTTGTGCTTTCCTCTCATCCTCTGGTTATCTCTGGTGTTAACTGGTCTTGCTGTCTCTGACAGTGGTTTGACCCTCCTGTAAGCCTGTGCATCATCACTCATAGCAGTTGGCTTTCTCCCAGCAGGATCTGGGTACAGAGAGCTGGAGCCTAGAGTCTGCTCTGGGCATAGGGGGAAACCGGAAGGATCTTGTCCCAGACTGTTCCTGCTTCCTGTGTCCAGAGTGCTCCAGGCAGGCCCCTAGGAGCAGAAGTGGTGGTATTACCTTTGCTCTCAGGTATGTCAGTCCTCCCAGAAACTGGCTTTCAGCTCTGGGCCCAAGCAGAAAACAGAAGGATCCTGTCCCTGACTGCTCCTGGGATCCTGTGTCCAGAGGGCTCCAGGCAGGTTCCACTTGGGTCAGTAATGTGAGCAGAAGCTGTGGTCTCCCCTGAGCCCTCCGGATTGTCCACACTTCTGAGAGTCTTGCTCTCTCCCCCTTGGGATCTGGGTCCAGAGAGCTGTGGGAACCTATCACTGTTTAAGCAACAATTGTTAATCCACTCAGGTCTGCAGTTTCTGGCTTCAGAATAACTTAATCAAGATTGTTCAAAAATTTAAAAACAACCTTAATCTCTCAGAAGACAGTCTTGCTCCTGCCAACCCATGCTCTTTCCCCTTCACTACCTTCCAGAGAGGACTCCTAACTAGGGCTTAGCTCCTAGCACTTGGTTCCATATTAATTTCTTTTCTTTTATTTATTTATATTTACACTCCAGGTTTTATTCTCCTCTCAGTCCACCCTCCAACTGATCCATATCCCTTACCTCCTTACTGCTTCCTTCCCTTCCCCTGTCTCCAGAAGGATGTCCCTACCCTCACCCCTACACCAGACCTTTGAACTTCCTATTTTTAATGGCTGTGAAAAATAGCATTGGGATTTTATTTAAGGTTTCAATGAGTTTGTGAATTTTTTTTGAAATAATGGTCATTTTCACAGTATTAATTTAGTCAATCTATGTGCATGTGATATACTATTATTTTTTTTCATGTTTTTTTTCTCTTTCTTTAGAGATTTAGAAATTTCATTGCAGACTTCTTTTACTACTTTGACTAAATTTACCCCTGTATATTTTATTTTCTTTGAGCTTATTATGAATAGGAGAGTTCTCTGTCTCTCTCTGTCTCTCTCTGTCTCTCTCTGTCTCTCTCTGTCTCTGTCTCTGTCTCTGTCTCTGTCTCTGTCTCTCTCTCTCTCTCTCTCTCTCTCTCTCTCTCTCTCTCTCTCTGTGTGTGTGTGTGTGTGTGTGTGCGTTTATTTCTGTATAGAGAATCTATTGATTTAAGCAATCTGATGCTGCATCCTGCCACTTTGCTGAAACGACTGATCTCATTTTAAAATTTTCTGATAGAATTTCTGATATCTGTAATGTACAATATTATATGATGTGCAAATAGGGACAAGTTTGACTTCTATTCTACTTCGTATTGCTGTAATTTCCTTTTCTTGATTTAACACCCAGTTAAAAAATATTATGAAAAAAGTTATTATGCTTTGGGTATAATACTGAAAAATAGTAGAAAGAGTGAAACTTTCTGTCTCATTTCTGATGTTAATGGGATTGCTTCAAGGTTTTCTCATGTAGCATGTTGTTAGCTGTGGGTTTCTCACACACCTTTTGATATGTTTGATATTCCCTATGAGACTTTTATCTTCTTATTTTCTTTGTTTCTAATTTCTACTCTGATTTTCATTTCCTCTGGCTGATTGCTGAGTTTAAATTTGATATGTTGTTTTTGCAAATTTTTGAGTTATGTCACTATGTCATTTATTTGTGAGTTTTTCATCATATGCATTTAAAGCTATAAATATCCCTTATAGGACTGCAAATTTCTATTAACTAGAAATTAGTTATGACACTTTTCAATTATTTTTTCCTCAGTATTTTTCTTTGACCCATTAAATATTCTGCCATGAATTTTTTAAGTCTCCATGCATATATTTGCTACTAAGTATTTCTTTAGTTTCAATTTCAAGTATTATTGCATTATAGCCAAACAGAATACACAGTTATTTTAGTCTTTCTCAATTTGATGACTTGTATTGTATACTAGGTGCTGTCTATTCTACATGTAGAAGCCAGATTCCATTGGCTTCTTCATATAATGTATGTTTTGTGTGTGTTTGGAAAGATTTTCATATATATATTAAATTTATATGATATATGGTATCAACTGATACTTATGTTTCTCTATTTTTGTTTGGAAAAACTATTAGAGAAAATGAAATATCAGCATCATGTACTGTGCATGTTACTTTTTCTCTTCAATACCAGTAGTATTTTTTATCAAATTGTGTACACTAGCATGTTCTGCATATATATATATTATATAACAATATATTCTTTGTTAATTGATTCCTTAATTAGCACAAAGGGTTCCTACCAATTTTTTAGGTCTAGTTTGAAATTCATTTTTGTCTAATAGAGCATACCAATGGCTTCTTGCTTTGTAGTTTCATTTGGTGGGGTATTTTTGCCTATGCTTTCACTTGAAGGCCATGTATTTTTAAGGCTATGATGTCATTCCTGCAGACAACAGGTAGATGGATTTTATTTCTTGATTTATTTATTTATTTTTCTTGATTTAGTCATCAAGTCTTCCCCTTGGAAAGGTGAGGCCATTACTATTTGAAAGGTTATTTCTGAAAGGTGGACTTTTTTTGCAACATTATATTGTGGAGTTTTGTTGCTGTTTGAGATCTCAATGGTATTTTTCATTTTAGAAATGTCTACTTTGTTTTCTTTCTACCGGCTCATTTTTATGCTTATGTTTCCTGCAGCCCAAAGTATGGCTTTCTATATTTTCTTTGCCTTTCATCTGCTGCTTAGAACACATTTTAGGCTGTTTGTGTTATTGATTTTTTTTTCTCTTAGTTTTGTTCAGTGTTCTATGTTGGCAGTAATGTTTGTTTAGAATTTGATATACTTTGTTCTTGTGTCATCTGGCTTTCAAAGTTTACTTCAAGAAATAAGTTGTTATTCTGATTGGTTTTCCATTATAGAGGACTTATTTGTCTTATGGTTTTTAATACTTTGCCTTTGTTCTGTATATTTAATGCGTAAACAGTGAGGAGTTCCTTTTCTGGTTGTGGATATGCAATGTTCCATGTGCTTCTTGTATCTATGAGTAAGTCTTTCCTTCATATGATAAAGTTTGTTAATATTATCTTATTGAAGAGGTCATCTATAGCATTTTCTAGAAATTTTCTCATCTATTACTACGATTCAATGTTTTGGTCTTTTTCTGGTGCTGCTCATTTCCTGTATGCCCCCCCCTTTATAATTTTTTTCTTACTTATTTAGTCTAAGTTCTCTACTTTGTATTTGAGTTCTAATATTCAACCATCTGCTTAATTCATTATACTGATAAGATTTTCTCTTGAGTTTTCTAGTTGAATCATTGGCTCGTCAACTCCATTCTCATTTTAGTCTTAGTTCTTTTTAATGTTTTTAAATTTTTATTAAATTCCATTTTCAGGTTCTGGATTTTCTTCATCATTTCCATCTGGGTTGTGTTTTTTGTGAATTACTCAGGTGTTATTGGATTTTCAGCTAACATGCAAAAAATAAAAAAAACTTCACGGTGTTATAGATATGAAAACTCTTCCTATATTCTTTAATCAGATACTTTCAAGTGTATGCAAATCCAAGTAGAACAAGCACACTATTACCTTGTATAATTGAATAGAAATCAAAGGTTTTAAAGTTTATTTTTAAGTTTGAAATAAAAAAGAACTGCTTCCAAAATTCCAAAATTCCAAATATATATGTTCTATTAATTCTTTGGAGAAATTTTGATCATTCACCCCAATTCCTCCTCTAACTTTCCCCTCTGTCTTCCATCCCTTTTACCCAACTTTGAAATTTCTCCTTCTTCCTTCTTTCCTTTCTTCTTCTTTCTTTCATATTCTCAGCTTTTTCTTTTCTTTTTCGTTTCTTCCCCTCCCTTCCCTTCCCTTTCCTTTCCTGCCCTTTCCTTTCTCATCGGGTCTAGGTTGTATTGTCCAGCTAGTCTTAAGAATGGAACCTTAGCATGCAGTCAATCTACCAATGGTTGTATCCTTAAAGATAACTTACTGTCCTTCACCTCAGCTAGTAGCAGAGCTTCATGCTTACCTTTTCTCCTCTAGGCTGGCATTTTTCTACTTGGAGCTTTTCAAGGTCTTTCCCACGGTTCATATGGGCAAGTGCCCTATTGTGCCTGGGTCTTAGCAATCACATGTGACTCTTATAATCTTGCTGATCCCTCTCTGCAATGATACTTGAGATGTGTAAGAAAGAGTATAAGTCATTTCCATATATGGCTGCATACTTCACAATCTCTTATTCTCCATTCATTGGCCAATTATGTATGAGTCGCTGTATTAATAGCTATGTACTATAAGTAGAAGATTCTATGATGGATGTTGAGAGATTCTTTGACCTAGGGGTATAGCAGTAAGTCATTAGAAATCATTTTTACTATGTAATAGAATTACTATTCAATAGAATAATAGGACCAAGTAGTTTCCTTTATGACATATGGCTTATCTGGCTAGAGGTACAAAGAACTTTTAACAATGAGTGACATCCTTTTGTTCTAATGGAGTGGGCCTTACATCCAATAAGAAAGTTAATAAATTGACTTTCGTCTAGAGAATTTTATTTAACTTATACAAAGTGAATTTATTTTCTTAATTCTACTAAAATACATCTAATTGCAGATTCTTTTGAGGCATTCATCATATTTTCTATACGTCATGAAATTCGAAGGATTGATCTGCATAAAGGAGACTACAGCCTACTTGTTCCTGGACTGAGAAACACCATAGCACTTGATTTTCACTTCAATCAAAGTTTACTTTATTGGACAGATGTTGTGGAAGACAGAATATACAGGGGCAAGCTGTCAGAGAGTGGAGGTATGTGGATTGCACTTTCACTGGATGATGAAGTTAGTTTTAAATAGCAATATAATATCAGATCAGAGAAAGTACTGAAAGAGCTTGAAGGGGCTTGAGACCCCATATGAACAACAATGCCAACCAAGCAAAGCTTCCAGGGACTAAGCCACTACCCAAAGACTATACGTGGACTGACCCTGGGCTCCAACCTCATAGGTAGCAATGAATAGCCTAGTAAGAGCACCAGTGGAAGGGGAAGCCCTGGGTCCTGCCAAGACTAAACCCCCAGTGAATCTGATTGTTGCGGGGAGGGTGGTAATGGGGGGAGGATGGGGAGGAGAACACCCAAAGAGAAAGGGAAAGGGGAGGGGTTGGGGATTTAGCTCAGTGGTAGAGCGCTTGCCTCTCTTTTCAAGGCCCTGGTTTCAGTCCTCAGCTCAGGGGACAAAAACAGAAATGTAAATCAGAAATACCCAAGTTAATAAAGATAGAGAAAAAAAGAAAAGGTTTTGATTAATTTTTCATTCTGAGTTACCTCTGTATGCATAAAAATTGAAGAGTAACTACATATATAAATATATTCTAGAGAAGTCAGGCCAAGACTTCAATTTTTCAGAAAGTTGTGGAGAAGAAAATTTGTATCCTATCAGGAAAAGAAAAGACTATTTTCTACATACTACTAATTTGATTTGGAATTAAAGTATCTAATTATTATTTGGTTAACACATTTCAATTTTTAAAAAAATTTTGTATTTTGCCATAATTAAATGTATTTCTTTTGTCTAATGAGCAACATGTATTGTTTTAACTGAACCTGTATGGTGTTTGCTTTTTTGTGACTTTGCATTTGTACTTCTATCAAATTACTAATTTCTCTTGAAATCATCATTGCAATTTCAAAATAAGTTTTGTTTTGCACTTTTACTTAAAATATAGAAAATATCTCCTGTATCTTAACTTCATGTAGTGGATCAAAATAGAAATTTTAAAGAACAAATTTTTAACTCCTTAAGTTTATAATGAAAACAATTAACAGTGTCATAAAGAATACCATTAGAAAAGGATATAAAATAATTTGTTTCTTTGTTGTTTAAGTAGCAGATGAGTATATTTGACAGATGTTACTCAACTATTGATTTTTATGTAGCCCATGCTAACAACTTTCCCTATTTTCTGCATCTTTTTTGATCTGCTACCTATCTCTTGACCCAGGGAAGACTTCGGGCTTAAGTTGTCTGAGGTTATCTGTGAAAATGGTGAGATTAACTATGACGTTTAAACAAAAACAGAAAATAAGGATAGTTTTTAAAGCACAGTGCATGTTAACTCACATAAACATTTTCTTGTTACTTCTCCCTTCAAGGACAGCCTCTTAATTAAGTTGTCCCATTCTACCCAACCATAATTTATTGTTTTAATAAGTCTCTTGTTCTGCTAGGAAGGCCCTAAGCACAAGAAGTAACTATTTGGTAACTTCATATTGCTATCACCTCAGTGTTTAACAAAAGTTCTAGAAGGGTTTGTGAGAGTGAAAAGTCTGCTAAGGAAGAACTGTTACTATTAATATTGGTATTGGTTTTCTTTTTTGAGCTTCATTTTCTATAAACTGAAGGCACTTTATGCTGTGACCACATGCAGGCTTGTCCACTGTAACATCTTGAATGGCTGTGCAAGTTGGCTTCCTCTTTTTCACAGGTGTCAGTGCCATAGAAGTGGTTGTGGAACATGGCTTGGCAACCCCAGAAGGCCTGACAGTTGACTGGATAGCAGGCAACATATATTGGATAGACAGCAATCTGGACCAAATTGAAGTGTCTAAACTTGATGGTTCTCTGAGGGCTACACTAATAGCAGGAGCCATGGAGCATCCCAGGGCCATAGCACTGGATCCACGATATGGGTAAGAAGTGTACCTTTTACAGTTTCTCCTTGCCATAGAAATTCGAAGTGAGGAGGTAAAAATGCTTATTTTATACATCAGTATATTTATGTATAGGTACCTGTGTCTACAAGCATAATATTATATATGACGGCAAATGGGAGCACATTAGACAAGGTTTGGTTACAGAGTTCCTTACTCAGATATTTTCTGAAGCAGAATATATCTTCTTATCAAATATGGGCAGGAAGCACTATTGGAAAGAATTGCAGCTCTTTTCCAAAGCAGTAATTTAATGAATTTCACTTTGCTTTGCCCTAGAGATGCTGTAATTTTGTTCTAATGGCTATAAACCCCAGGGCCAGTCTTTGTTCTGAATAGTCACAGATGTTAACCACCTCACCCTTTATTTATTTTGTGTGTTCTTAGAGTCAATTGAAAAGAAAATTGAAATAGGCTTAAAAGAGTCAAGCAGTGAGATGCTGACTATTGGGAAGTTTTGAGAGAGAAAAGACCTGATTCTGGAAAACAATGTTAAATGTTGAGTGACTCAGGCTGTTGCCTGCTTTGTCCCCTGTGTGCTCATTTTTCTTAAGCAGCAGAGAAAAACACCAGACTTAGATGTAATGTGTTCTAATTCCTGCCCAGTCACTTGTACTCTGGAGAAACCAAATTGTGACCTCTAAGATTCCAGCTTTATCTTTTGAATATAAAAGATTTTATGGGGGAAAGAAATATTCAGGCTATATGAGAAAATATCACTAAATTTCCCTGAATTATTTATTTCTCTGGTAAGGAGCTTGTAGGTTGAAGGCTTTGTCAACTCTGCAAAAATTTTTAGAGGGTTATTTTTGGTTCTATATCTTAAATTCAAAGTTTAGGAATCATAAGTCTGTGTGAACCTAGGGGAAGCTGAATGGGATACAGAGGAGAAAAGCTGCCTTCCACCCTTGGTTTTGTTGAGTTGCCTACCCATATTTTTCGGCTGTGTTTTATCCCAAGAACTTAAACACCAGTAGATTTGGATGTCCTTTTCTTTTCCCCAGTGTAGACATTACATTTAAAAGGTGAACAGCTTGCCTGGAGAAGAGATGCAAAATTAGCTTCTCTAGCAGGAAGGTTTGTCTTCCATGGGGTTTAAAATATGTTTTTGAATCATCATAGATACTTCAAATATTGAAGAACTTTACTTGAATCCCTACATTTCTGGCTCCTTTTCAACTTGGAACAGCTGAGGTTGTTGAACTGAGAAGTGACATTTCTTTTACTGGAGAGATATTTTCTCTAGACAACATTCTGTCTTGCATTCTTTCTTCCTTAGCTACTGGCCTAACAGCTGACCTGAAAAGAACTGTGAAGTTAAACGAGGAAGGCTCTTAGTTTCATCAATCTGTGCTTCAAGTGCTAGCAAATGGGTGACCTTAGCCCTGTCCCACCCAGCTTCCAGCTCATGGTTCGTTCTGTGACCCCACTGGTAGGAAGCTCCTGTCCATAACTTGTACAAGAGATGTAGAAATCATAAGTCATGAGAAACTTTCCACACAACAAAAAGTGATCTTCTGGGTTGAGATACATTTGTTGTGTGTGTTCCATCATGAGGAAGAAAATGAGAGCATTTCCCAAGGGGGTGGGGAGAGAGGAGTGAAGAGAGTAAAGAGAGATTGGAGACAATGTGTCAAGTCAGGCAATTTGAGAGAGATTTCCCATCTTAAGCATTGCATTTACAGGAAAGATGGTAACCTTTTTCCTCTTCTTACTCAGCCAACTTTTTTGCATAATATGCAATGTCAAAAGAAGAAAAACAAACAAATATAAAGAACATACAAACTAAGTGAACAAACCAAACTGTATTTCGGTGACAGACGGGTTCCTGTGAGAATATACTACTGATAGAGGGCTAAGTCATGTGTAGGATCTCTAAAAGTTTTCTAAAATATCCATGTGTAGCAGGACCTGGTAAAAGTCCTCCAAGAGAGAATGCTTCCTACCTCTAAGTTTGGCTATGATGATGAAGGTTAATTAATGTAATCACAGTATTAGTTAGGTAGTTAAAAAAATAAAATGAAACAGGGCAGGAAACATGTCTCAAACTGTTTCTGAAATAAATGACTGGAGAACAGATGACTCTGGCTTTCCAATCCTTAGAAAGCTAACTGACAGTTTTGGCTGTCAAGATTTGAGAGTATTTTTACATAATGGATCCTAGAATAGTTATTACATGAATTTGTTTGACCACCTTAAAGCACAGTCATAGCAATTACATGCTAATTTTAGTATCAGTGTTCAAATAGTGCCAAGATTATTGGATATTTTAGCAAAATCTTCTGAGACGTTTTAAGGATTGGAGATTTTGTATCTTAGGCTAAAAACAGAAGAACAGTAATCACACATGTAGCATACATAACACAAACACATATACACACCAACCCACACTTAGAGAATATACAGTAAAACACATTTATATGTGTACACACATACAGCATATAAACAATATACACACTCACATTTACACACAATGTACAACACAAACATAACATATACACATCATATAATGCACAACACACATGTATACTCATACACAAAGCATATACAACATAATCATATACTCAAAAATAGAGCATATAATACAAAGAATTATAGTCACTCATGTACACATTCACAAGCACACTGAAATTCAAACTAACCAGGAAAACTAACAATATAAAATAAAATTACTTAAACTTAATTTATTATTTTGTAGTTATAGAAAAGAGACATTACTCTCTAATTATCAATTTCTCAAGACTTTTGTGAAATACAAGGAAATGTGAACCTATGGATATGAGCTCTAAATATGACTTGAATACATAATTTTATATTTTCTATGACACCAAAATCTTTCTCATGGCAAGAGAATTTACTTCAAAGTTTAAAGTCCATCACAGATCTCAGAGCATACAAAGGTGCCCAATGTTTGTTAAATAAACATATACCTGTATGCTGGCTCTGTTTGCACACCACCTTGAGGAATGCAAAGACACAGAAAAGCAAACTTCACAAGTAGTGCTATAAAATTTGTTTCTTACAACAAATAAAAGGAAAAGTTTGTTCTTAGCCACATTGTTCATTGTGATAGGCAAAACAAATAAATGACGCATAACACTAGCCCTAAGAAGCATTCTTACCTCATGTCGCACAGGAAGTCTTGGTGACACATTTTACAGATGATAAATAATAGTAGTGGTTTCATAAACACTGTCTTTTGTTGTACATTATAAAACATATCAGTCTCCCCCACAATCTTAATGTACAATCTCTTAAGTGACATGCAATTTACAGACGGTCATGTGGCTCTTATGGAAGGGTCAATCCTTTATTTCATACCATTTTAAGTTGAACTTATTGCTAAAGTGCCCTGAAGGAGGATATGAACCTATCTTCCAATGTCTGCAAACTCCACCACCCCATGCTGGGTTTTTACACAACAGTCTGTTTCTTTCTCCATTGTCTTCATTTACTTTTCAGATGTCCCAGTAACCGATCTCTCTACTGTAAAGACAGTATTGACCAAAATGGAAGCAGTCATTGTGAGCATTAGTGAGGCAATTATACTAAATTAACTCCAGGAATACTGTAAATTACTGTAATCTCTATTCATTGTTAGCTTTAAAAGACAAAGATAACCTCTTTTTTGCCAAGATCTTTTTCGTTCACCCCTTTTCGCTTGACCTGACAGATTAGCCTATAATAGTACAGGTTGTTCACGGTCTATTACCCAGCTTAATCTGAAAACAGAGTAATCTATGGATGTGGAAACTACAAAACTGTAGCCCATAGTTCCTCTTTAAAAAGCAATTGTGGGTGAACATCTCTGTATTATATAAATTAAGATCTTTCCTGCACTTGAGAAACTAATGCAATCATTGAAATACTAACACATTTTTACCATTTAAAGGGAATACAAAAAATGATGTTATTATAACAACACCTTGTAAAACTCACAATAGAGTGCTGGGAATTTTATGAAACAGTGATCCATGAAATCAACCATGAATGTCAGTTGTGCTAACTGTATTGTAGTGAGGCTATGAACACTTTAAAGGCAACTATATTTAGAAGATAGTCTTCTATAGAAAAGACGTAAAGGTTCCTACTAAAATTGATGGAAATTTGATAATAGTACTCACTACAGAAACACACACACACACACACACACACACACACACACCTGTTTAATGACAAAATGAAGGCACAGGTCACTGCTATTAGAATGTCACAATGTTCTCTTCTATCCTTTGCTCTCTACGAGAAGCATGTTTGAGAATTTGCAGTGCTTTTTCAAATGAAGCCAAATATTTGCCCTTCAGAACCCCAAAGAAACAAACCAGAACAAAAAATATACAAAAACAAAAAGACTAACAGAAACCATCTTTTATATGGATGAGAATAAGATATTTTTATTTACAACCATCTCAGAGTAGTCACAAAGAAAACTAGAAGACAGATTTCAAATATATTTGGGGACACACTATTTAGGCATGTTAAAACAATGAGAACTTTGCTTTAAGAATTAAATGTTATCTGACAATACTTTTAATTTTGAATGATGGAAAACTAGGTTTTTGTTAAGTTAATACATTCCAAAAGTATTTTTACTAATCTGTTAGCATGTAGACTCGACCCAAGGGAAGGGGGAGCAAGAAATTCTTAGTGTTGGGACATAGTCTAATGGAGTCCTCTGAGAATTCTGAGTACTTGTCAGAAAACTAGAAGTAGACAAGATGCTTGTGACCTTGGTTTCATCAACACAGAATTGTTTTTGGAACAATTCTTTCTTCCCAAGTGTATAGGGTAGGACTTTACTCAGCTGTTGTTATTCGTGTGCCACTGTGGCTTGTCCTTGGTCACTGTATTCAGGTGACTCTTCTCATCCATCATAAATTTTCTGATACTCTGAATAAAGCTAGTTGTTACATGAGACTTTAGGTCTCCCCAGATTTAAACCCACTCAACCAGGTTCATGCTAAAGATCACTGTAGATAAACTATTATGGTCCAAGCCTGCAACACTTCACCCTCTCCAACTACTTAACTGAAGAATGAACCAGCCTCACAGTAATGAAGTTTTGTTCCATGTTCTATTTTGTACAATATATTTTAAAAATGTCTATTTTCTACATTTTTATTTAACATAGTTCTATATAATTAGTATTTTTGTTCAAAAATATTATTTTAAAACTATTTTTAAATGTTACAAAATGTTTTAAATATTTTGTATATTCCCTGTAGTAAATTTTTTGCTTATTTAACCTTGATTAATAATCAAACGCATACTTAAATTAGTTTCACAATAAACTCATCAGTACCTATTACTCAGTTTCAATAATCATCAAAGCCATAACCCCCAGGGTGATATTGTTTATATTTCTCCTTTCCATGATATAAAATATTTCCATGGACAAACAACAATCAATGTTATAATTTTTTGTAGAAATTTTCCTATCAGCATATGCATGAAGATACTAAAAAGTTGTTAATGATATTAAAAGTACATTATTATGTATTCCTAAGAAATATATTCACAAAACAACAAAAATGACTCCTCTTAAATTGAACCACAACAGTTTATTCTGGACCCATTTTGAACGGGCATAGCCCCCACTTTTCCAATGTTTAAGCAGTTTAGTTAAACACAGTTTATAGAACAAAGAAAGTTATATCTCATGGCAAGTCTAAAATGCATTGGTGGGTTTATCAGAGATACAGGCCCAAATATATGGAGGAAGATATTTTTCAGGTTGCTTGACGATTTCTGATGACATTCTTTTGAATTATTGGAAATTGGGGAAGGGGTGTGTTAAGATATTCCTAAAGCTTTTGTCTATTAGCTGCATGCAAAGTGTTAATTCTGATAGGTAGTTGGCAAAGGATGGCTGTTCTGGTTGGTTATGAAACCAGCCCAAGATATGACAATTAGCTTTGGACCTGGAACATCACTATCCCCATACTCACTGCAAGTCTGTCTGTCATTTCTGTAGACACAGGTTCTTTTCAGGAGGCCTTATTTACAATGTCCTCAGGATTGGATCATGATTAACCCTAAGAATAAAATCTCCCAGAGTTCCCTAATGTCGCTACACCTTCTCAGTTGCCCAATTCCACTTCATTTTTCTCATTCCGCTATGATGATACTTTTGAGCTCTTACCTTTTTCTTAGCCTAAGTCTGTCTTATCCTCAGCCACAATAGAGCATTTTGTAAGAAGGATGCTCACCCACTACTACTGTTCATCACAACCTTTTTCTTCAAAAGATTTCACAAGTTGTAATTCTACCTGCATGAACTGATATGGTCTGTCTGCTCCTATGGACTTGAAGCCACTGGGTTAGATAACACAGCCACTTCTCTTTCGAATTTTACTTAGAAACTTCCCCCACATTGCAGGCATGAGATGAACCCTGGAAATAAAAAGTACAGCAATGGCATTATTTCTCTTTCTTCAGAATTCTTTTCTGGACAGACTGGGATGCCAATTTCCCTCGCATTGAATCTGCCTCCATGAGTGGTGCTGGAAGAAAAACCATCTATAAAGATATGAAAACTGGGGCATGGCCTAATGGACTGACCGTGGACCACTTTGAAAGAAGAATAGTCTGGACAGATGCCAGGTTAAAAATCTTTTTCAGTGTTTTCAATTAATTTCTCCAGTCTCTAAACCATGTTATTAAATAGCCTAATACATGGACATAACAAATTAGATGAGTGTTATTTTGTGTGGTTTGCTGTTGATTTGCTTTGGAAAATATTATACATAAATCCATAGGAATACTTAATTTTCATTTGCCTAGCTATATCATAACTATATCACTGGACTCTTTCAGTGCCTTTGCTAAACCATCGATGTACCAACATTTCTCTAGGTCAGATGCTATTTATTCAGCCTTCTATGATGGAACAAACATGATAGAAATTATCCGAGGACATGAATACCTGTCACATCCCTTTGCTGTGTCTTTGTATGGGAGTGAGGTGTACTGGACTGATTGGAGGACCAACACACTGGCCAAAGCCAACAAGTGGACAGGGCAGAATGTCAGTGTGATTCAGAAGACCAGCGCACAGCCATTTGACCTTCAGATTTACCATCCCAGTAGACAGCCACAAGGTAGGTGCTTAGCTAACCATGTCAAAATATTTCTACCTAAACAATGAAAGCATGGACTGCAAAAAAAAACTTGTGTAAGCTAATCGTTTCATGTTTCAGGTAGTGCTAGGTTTCAGTTAAAGAGCTCAAGATATTTCTGCATTGATTATTAATTTTTTCCATCAGTATAATGTAATGTTAGAACTCAAATTTTACACTGTCTTGAAATTTTGAATCACTGATAACATGGCAAGAAAGTGTGGAAAGCTCTCTAAGTTCTTTTACTGTGAGTCTAGGGAGGCAATTTAGCAATTAAGAGCATGCAGTACTCGTGCAGAATTCCCAGGTTCAGTTTTCAGTACCTGTAACTCCAGATTCAGAGGATGTTATGTTTCTTCTGGATTCCACGGGTACTCAATATCAATGGGCACATGTACATACTCACAGATTTGACTAAAGTAAAAGAACTATTTAAAGAACATTTTAAACCTATTGGACATGTTGAACCAATAGCAGAATAAGAAAGAAAACATCAAGAACCCAGAGTAAACATGTAGTCACTAGTTATCATATTGGAATATTACAGGTAGCTGCATGGTAAAGAATGAGCGGTGAGTGGTGTCTCTCTCTCCACTTGTTGGTTCAGCAATAACAATTCTTTAGGTTCTTCTGCTCAGTCCTTGCAAGTGTTTTTTATCCCGACTCACATTTCTTTTCTTGAATGTCATGGTCTTATCTCATAGCAGCAAGCAGCAGCTTAACCTGTTACACTTCTCCCCCATTATTTGGCCTGTAACCTGTTGGGTTTTCAGTCTAGTACCTGGTCCCTTTTTTATTATTGTAAGAGTTTTACATAAGAGTATGAGGGGCTGGAGAGATGGCTCAGCAGTTAAGAGCACTGACTGCTCTTCCAGAGGCCCTGAGTTCAATTCCCAGCAACCACATGGTGACTCACAACCATCTGTAATGGGATCCGATGCCCTCTTCTGGTGTGTCTGAAGTCAGCGACAGTGAAGTCAGTACCCACATAGATGAAATAAATAAATAAATCTTAAAAAAAAAAGTGTGTGATTCTGCTACCTCACCTAAAGAGACTAGTCTTTTTTTTTTCCTTCATGGGTGGTTTTCCCTGGCTGTTCTTTGGTTCACAGGTTAAGCATTATTCTGAATTCACATTCTATTGTCTTGTTCTGATGCTGACTAAAACTGGTGGTTTCTGTGGCTAAGAAACATCCTGTGGCCTCTCTCTGTCTCCAGCACTTGGCCTTTCTTCTCCCTGAGCAATATTGCTTGAACGAGATGTGCTTGTCTGTCCATTTTCTGTGCCGTCCCACCGCAGTCTGAGTGAGGCTAGTTCTTTCGGTCTTCTTTTCATTTCTCAGCCTCACTTCTCTTGTTGACTTTCTTGGCTGGGGCAATTTCAGCTGACACTGTTGGTGCTTTCCAGGCCTGCTTGGCTGTCCCTCACACCGTACACAGTCTGTACACTACTAATACCTTAGAGGAAGTTCAGAGCCTAATCATTTTCCACTTAAAGGGTATTTTGTAATATGCTGACCTAATTGTTTTTCACCTCAAAAGTATTTAGTAATATGATAAATTTAAATAAATCTTAGTGAGCAGGAAATCATGATTCTGACCATCAGAATGTCATTGGTATAATAAAGAAGTCATCTCTAAGAACTTCCTTCAATATAAGGATCAGAATAGAGTGTGCATGAAATGTATTCACATGATAAAATTTATACAGTTTAAATAGCTACAAAAATATTACATAGCTTCATTTTTGTCTCCATAAGTATGTTTTGTAGGGATTGTATCTTTAGGTTTAGAGCTATTAAATGGATGATGATGAGCTTTCTTAAATTCACTGAATGGTAAAAATTATATTGTGACAATTTTTTATATATGGAAGAGGAGTGGTGATTTAGTTGGTTTGAGAAAAGTGTTTTAAGCAGGTTTATTTAAATGAAAACGGTTTACATGTGACTTCTCTAAGTTCCGTACAATGGAGAATGTTTGGTCAGTTGAGTTTAAAAGTAGTCTCTCAGGACTCGAGGAAATAGAGTTTTTACTTACACCTAGTGAGTATCAATTTGCTGTTTCCTAAATGAAATTCCGTTCATTTTGAGTGATCAGAATATGTTTTACAGACCCCTTACTCCACTGGTGAGGATCACAGAGTACCCAGTAATCATTATCTGCCCTATTCAGTGAAACAACACTTCACCATCTGCGGAAGAAGATCCAGGATATGACCACTACGTTACTATTGTCAAGTAGAGAATTAACAATGATGTGCTGACAGAGGCTAGCATTATCACAAGCATAAACAAGAATCTCATTTCTTGTGAATAATCTTATGACGATCACAGTAGGATGTTAAATTTCAAAACGTGACAAAACACACTTTCTGTTAGAACAATGGAAACCACATGTCCCCATTGAAGAACTGAAGATTGCAGACACCTTGAGCTTCCAAGTATTTTCAAGTCAGAATTCATACAAGCACTGACACCAAGTTTCTTTACAAGCCAGCGCTTGTTATTTTTGCAAATTTCCAGCTCAGGTACTAGGCTCAGACATTTTGAAACCTATTTGAGTTTCTTTTTACTCGATGATTCTTCACTGTTATGTGAGAGTGGGGAGAAATAAACCAAAAGTTGCTTGGCATGCTGCCTCACCCCTGTAATTCGAGCACTTGAAAGGCTAAGACAGGAGAAGCATGAGCTTAAGACCTGTACAGACTGTGTAAGGCATTTTTTCACCATAAACAACACCACCAAAGATATAAAACATGATGGAGCAATAGTGAATATCTTAAGTCTAACTAATATGC
This sequence comes from Rattus norvegicus, assembly GCF_021556685.1. Lineage (NCBI taxonomy): Eukaryota > Metazoa > Chordata > Mammalia > Rodentia > Muridae > Rattus > Rattus norvegicus. The sequence goes on along the minus strand of NC_141536.1, from coordinate 24,569,723 downwards.
TATGTATATATTATTAAACATTATTAGCATATTATCTATACTCTCTGTGCATCTTTTCATTTGTCAGCCATAGATGATAATGTGCACATTAGAAGATTTAGTAAACATTTTAGCATTTACCTGAGGTAGTACAAAAAATTAAAATAATGTTTATGCATGAGTACATACTTGAATAATTACATATTGTATATTATTATATTTACATAACATAACATTATAAATTATATATATGTATATATATGTATATATATATATATATATATATATATATACACACACACATATAAAGACATAGGAGAGGAGGCTGACTTACTTCTTTGTATTGCTATACATGATTTTACGGAAGCTGAGAAGTCTGTCTCAAGGAAGGCTAAAGGTGTAACTCAGATAAGACTCAAAATTTAAAGACCAAGAACAATAAAGAGACAATGGCCCAAATTCTAATTCCAGGCGAGTGGTTCTCAAGTCCAAGAGCTTGGAGCATAACTGGTGGGTAGCAGGGGAGGAGGGCTGAGCCAATACGAATAAGAAATGGATTTGACCTTACTCTACTTCTTTGTGTTTCTAAAGTCCTTATGGACTTGTTGGGGGTCTCATTAATTGGTGAAGCAGAATTTTAAATTCATTATACTCTTTCAAATGCTAATGATTTCACAATGTTTACTCAATATACTGATTTTAATTTCAGTGTATATGGAAACATGCATCAAAATATTCTTCTATCTAGACATTCTATACCTAGTCAAGTTAATACATAAATTTTCTTTTTTTTTAGTATGTAATAGAATTTATTAAGGCCTGGGGAGAGGAATAGAGGAGTGAGTAGAGACAGAGAAAGGGAGAGGAGAGAGAGAGAGAGAGAAAGAGAGAGAGAGAGAGAGAGAGAGAGAGAGAGAGAGAGAGAGAGAGAGAGAGAAGGGTGGCCAGGAACAGGCTGGCCAGGAACATGTTGATACACAAATTTCTAGCAATGAGTTAGCAATATAAGTCAAGAGATGGCTCGTGTAATAATATGTATGAGATCTACTTAGCAAGTTAGGATCAGCCAGTATTCCATAGTTTTATTAAATATAGTTTAGAGAATAATCTGGAAAAAATTAAAAAGTAGTTAAAAAGATTTGGGGATGGATTTAGAATTTTCAATGAGTCGATTATTAGGTGAAATCAAGAAGCTGGATGAGATTACTAATGAATATTCCAGGCAATGAGTGGGAGACAAGCATAGAGTCTTGGAAAAAGCCAAAAGTGGCACACAAGGTAATGTGTTCAGCCCAAGGCTGGGAGGTAGGACCGTATACTAAACTAATGGGGAATATTGTGAGGAGTTTCCTTATAGATGAAAACCCATCACATTAAACAAGCTTATAAGCATTTTCCCCATAGAAATGCTGTCATCCTCTACCTGTCATGAATTTTCCAAAAGGTTGGAGTGGGGGATGGTCTGAACCCGAATAAACTAGAATATTTGGAAAGGGTGGGTATTGTGATGGTCATGCCTTCTAGTTTGGAATCAAATGCTAATAATTGTTTCCTGATTTGAGTCTTTTTAACCCTTATAGCGATTACTCTTCACCAATTGTGGTAAATTTATATTTAAAAATAAAATTGCCATTAAACAAGTTTTTAGAAATGTTGCTTAGAAAGTTCTTAGAATATTTCGTAACTTCCATAGTCTTAATATATTCTTTTTGGAAAGTTAGTCTTTTTGTCTTTTGAGTTTTTGTTTGTTTTGATTTTTGAGAGGGCTACTTATTCTGCAGTGGATACAGCCATCAGCTCTCAATGGCTGCTGAGGTGCTGAGGTTACAGAAGTGAGCCATCATGCTCAGGTGTTTGGGGAGTTCAGCTTGGGGTATTATTATTTACGTTGTTAAACCACTATGTTTTACAAAAAGATATGCAGGCTGTTTGTCAAAAGTCTCCGCAATATCAAATGTTTCCAACTGTGTCAGGAAAATATTTCTATAGAAACTTTTTCTTGATAATATTAATAAAATCATTCTTATACATCTAATAGTTACAAATCAATATGTTGATTTTTAGAAGAACAAATAAATGACACAAAAGCAATGTCTCCTTTCTCCTGTAAGGATTTTGACTTAGGCTAATATAAGAATGGTTTTAATGAAAGTTATAATTATCATTGTGCTCAGAATTGTGAGTTTTGCTAGTCAATGAAACAAAAAAGTAGGAACAGTACTGACACCTATCATATATGCCTTAGTATCAATTAAAAAGGGCACCTTTCCTTAAAATGCTATAAATAACAATCAATATATTTTCCTGTTAAAACATTTACTGAAATAATTTAAGTTTTGTAAAACTCATCATAAATGAATAACAAGGCTATAATGATGCATTAACAATTAATTATGTTTTATTAGTATCTTCTAGATAAAAATAATAGGATGGCTTTGAAGTTTTCATTTTTGCTAAGGAGAAATAGCCAATAATTAAATACAGTTTTCATGAACTATGAATCTCTCTAATAATACTGTTTCTCTTACCATGTACCTTGGTCTTCTGTGGCTATGTGAAAAACTGCCATCTTCCATGCTCTTTTACTCTCGATGATTTCGCCTCACCTGCAGTCTTTATGTGCTTTTGGAGATTTAATTCACTTTCCAAGTCTTTAGATTACTGTCATACCTAATCGTGTATCACAAACACTTGAGAGTTAGTAGTGGATTCATAGATGCTTACAGCTAATATAATCATGAATGCCATAAACTTTTAAGGAAAACAATATGTCAGTATACAAAAAGCATAGTTCCAATCAGCTCATCACATGGAGCTCAGAATGGAAATTAGCCCTTTCCTTAGCTCAATTCAGCCTTGTTTGTTAATAATTTTTATTTGACCTTAGCCCGTCTCTTCTTTTCTTTACCTGCTAAGTTATGGAATGTGTCTGGCTACAACGGAGTGTTTAACACACAGGACCCTAGGCTCAATATCATAAGTAAATTCATAGAATTCTGAGGATCCAGAGTATCCCAGACTCCATTCCTAATACAATAACAAATAAATACAAAGAGGTATGTGAATTCATAGACAGTTGAGCATACTAACACGCTTGGTCAGTCCCCAGTAAAATAACAAACAAATAAACTCATGGAGAGAGGACAGGGCAGGCAAATCTCTATGAATTCAAGGCCTACCTTGTCTACCTAATGAGTTCCGAGACAGCCAGAGCTACACAGTGAGATCGTATCTCTGGGAGAAAAAATAAAAAAAAATAAAAAAAATAAAAAAAACATCAACTCCCCCAAAAACAAAGACTACAAAAAGAAAAAGAAAATTAGCAGAACTTAGGGAAGCCTAAGGGCAGGCAACAAATAATTATGTAAAGCAGTAAAAGAAAAAAGAAATAAGGCTTCAATGCTCAAATGTATTATTTGGAAGACTGATGTTATTTTATAACAAAATTTAGCATAGTATTCATAATAAAGAACAGAAGGGTGGAAAGAAGGAATTGGTGGTCCAGTTAGAGGAGTCCCAAGAGAAGTAATTTACTGAGACGGTGTGAGGGTACAGTGGGGACCCATGTAAACCCTTCCAACCTGGCGGGTGTATATTTTAGAAAGCCAGCCAAGGCTAGCCTGTGGAGTTGAGGCGTTAAGAGATTACTAAAGTAACCCCAATCAAAGGTCCAGGAGATGGAGCGCATCTTCACCAAGCACAACATGATCCCAGTTTCACTAATTCCTGCACTAGCCCTGAAGACTGAGCATAATGCTTGCTGGCGCAAAGATGTTGTCTTTTCAGCCGCGTTTCCCAGCCACTCTGTATTTGGAACAACCACAAGCTTAGTCAGTGAACTGCGTGAATGAGGGCAGACACCACAGGCACCTCTAAGGTTCTTTGACAACGTGGGATTCAGAGAGGGGAACCCTGGTGCCTGTGGCAGTCCATAGTGCAGCGGTCAGCTTTTTCTCTCTTGGATACAACGGAAGTGTTTTGGGTGGGGTTGGGGTGTCACAACCTCTGTATTGATAATAGATTTTCTAACAGCACTTGACAGAAAAGGGTTAATTATTTTCTATCAAAGGCTAACAAAACATTTCTAAGTGAGAAATATTGGAAAGTTTTGTGGAACAAGAAGCTCCGGTTAAGGTCAATAAACTCTTTCTGCCCTGGCAAAGTAGCCATGGGTAAGATGTAATCAACGTGCTCCTCTATGAGGTCATCTAAGTTTACAAAAACTTTCCATAGACTGGACTTCCATTTGCGTCACCATCTGTTAATCCTCACCTTATGTTACAAAAGGAGGGCTGTGAACCACATTCTTCACCTGATTCACTAGAATAAAATATCTATGCTTGCTATTTACTGAGAGGGAAAAAACTTTTAAAAGACTTAGCAGTATTATTTCAAAGAGGAATGAGATTAAAATGAAAGGCAAACTTTCTTTGTGAATTTTCCAAGCTGTGAAGCAGAAAATATTGTGAATTATACAGTATAGCGTTACCACTAATATAGACACTGGGCTATAAAATCAGTGTGAGTTCTTATTCTATGTTCATAGAATTTTAATATGTTTGATTTTTTTTAAAGGGGAGTTTATAATTGTAGCATGCTGAGAAGAGTGAAAACTATTCTGGACTAAAAATTAAAAAAATAAGAGTAAAATCAAGTACCTAGCCTGGGACTGTTAAAGAATCTGCTTTTAATTGCTCTAAGTGGGGTCATTTGCTTTTTAATATGTTTTAAAAACTTACTATTTTTCCTTTCTTCGCTTCACATTTGTTCATTATTTTTCTATGTATTTTTCAACTTTCTTTCTTTTTTTTCTTTCTTTCTCTCTTTCTTTCTTCCATTTTTATGCAAGTGTGGGAGGTTTTGAGTTTTCTCTTTCTTCTTGTAGCTACTGGACACCCTCCCTCTAGGTGGCTCGAACACTCACATTGCTTCTTCCTTTAGGGCCTTCTCTTCTGCAGCACTAGTCTTCGTCTTCCGCTTGTGTGGCATGCTTCTCTTAATCTAGCAATCTCTTTGGAATTCTGAGTAATGTAAATTCAGTTAAAGGCTGCGATCCTGAGTCATGGAGAGGCTTAGGGAAGGAGTCTCCAGGCCCACAGTTTCTGTGGGTTTCTGTCATATACTTTAGTTGTTGGGTTTTGTTAGCAGGTGGTTTGTTTCAGAAATTCTTATTTCTCTCTTAAAAAAAGATTTATTGTACAGAAGAAGTCGTGCTTTGCTTTTATGATCTTCAAGTGGGAAGTATGACAACTGCCAAATATATATCGAATATACAGCTAATTTCTCATATATGGATTATGTAATTCTCTATATTAATTATGTATTCTAGTGTTTTAATCTTTGTGTTTTAAAATGCACTAATGCAATCTACTGGAGGACAGCAAGAAAAAAGTCAAATTTTGATAGTTCTTCCTGGTTCACAGTTGAAACCAGCATATCAACAACAACAAAATAATATAAACTCAATTGAATGCAAAAAGTCTCCGTGGAAATAGATAGTACAAACCTCGACATTTTGTCTCCATTTGATGAAGGGCACTGGCTGATAAGTGTAATACAAAACTGTGAAGAGTTATCGGTGGGGGCATTCTGAGGCTCGTCTATTCATACACTTGTGCCAAGAAAAACATGCCCATTTCCTCTAGGGATTTGAAAGGTACCTCTCACAGGACAGGCTGTAGAGAAAGGTCAAAAATTCTTCCCTAGGTTTTATGACCTGCCTCAGGAAAGAAGTGTGCAGAGACGGTCAGAGAGACCTCTGTATGTTTTTCCTTTTCAATATACTACAATACATAGTTCTGTATTATAGAATATTATATTCTGTGGTGTGTATTGTACCCTGTCTACCCAGAACAATAAATTCACCAGATAGAAAGGTGCTACTCTTTAGTTGAAAGGTAAAAACCAGGGAGGTAAGAAGTCACAACTCTTCCCACCTTCAATTTAGTAGCCGAGTTGTGAAGCCTTTATTCTATTAACATCAATCAATAAATAATTGTAATGAAAATTATAAATATCCACAGTAAATAAACCGATAAGCTCTATTCAAATAAGGTAGTAGTTATTGTTCAATTGAAATAAAAACTTTGGGGGCAGAAGAGATAACTTCTCTTGATGGGACTGGTGATCTGAATTTGATCCACAGGCGTGAGATGGTAAAATGGGAACACCATTTTCTGAAAATTGGTCTCTGATTTCCATATTCATGGCATGCCAACACATGCACAGGCACACTCACACACACAAAGTATGAAATGAAAATCTCATCTCGAGTCATAATAGAGAGACAAGGGAAATAATTCAGTGCTAGGTTTGTTCCACTGCTACTGAAAGTTGGCCTGAAGAGAGGGGTGACGTTTATTAGAGCGGTAGTTCCCAGGCCCAGTCGGTAGTGGGGTGGATCACACCAGAATACAGTATGTGGGGCAGGTTAGGAACATGGAGACATCCATCAGAACTCCCAGCATCTATGACAAGATCTACCTGAGTTTGTCTCATGTTAGTACAGCAATGGTTTCTGATAATTTCCCTCCCTAATTCTTAAAATGTCTCTGCATCTGTGATAACAAGGAAAATGAAGGAAATTCTCTTAGCTGTGAATTTAAGGGGCTGGAAGGTTTTTAGGGATACAAGGACTCTGCACAGCTGCCTGCTATTCATATAATAATTCTGTAGGCTCAATGAGGAAAACTGAACCTTGAATCATGAAGTGGATAAAGCTCAGAGGATCCCCGGCATTCTACTTTCTCACTGTTGCTCTATTTCACTGTCCTTGGCAGCTCCCAATCCTTGTGCAGCCAATGAAGGGAGAGGCCCCTGCTCTCACCTGTGTCTCATCAATCATAACAGGAGCGCAGCCTGTGCCTGCCCCCACCTAATGAAGCTCTCCTCCGACAAGAAAACCTGCTATGGTAAGTTTCCCAAAGTTCCTAGCCAAATAGGAATGGATTTTTTTTTTCAGATTCCACAGCATTCATATTTCACTCAGAGTGAAGAGATTTTAAATGCCTTTAAGGACTCAGCTATTTCTGGAGAAAGTGACAATCCTTCAAAATGTGGTATATTTGCTGTTTGTTGCTGTATTCATTTTTTCTGCTACATTTTATTTGATGAGTTACGGACATTTATCTCTGCAAAACAGATGAGGGAGTATAAGTTCACTGCCCAGGAAGTGATGACTTAGGTAACCTGCACAGTAGGAGTTACTCACCAGCTTTAATCTGTTCATTTAGCAGGGGACTGTCAATCTGAAGGGAAAAACAGAAATACACACACACACACACACACACACATAATATACATATATATTTAATATATATATATATATATATATATATCTTGAAAATTTTATTCTAAAGACAAGTAAACAAAAATATTTAAAATACTTAAACTAAATAACGTGTATTAATTAAAATAAATATTTTATTAACATTTTTGTTAAAGTCATTACTTAATCTATAGGGCAGAGAACAGAATCATTGATCAGAGATTAAGCTAAGAAGCTAATACTAGTGCCTTTAATTCTATGTAGGGAAAGATAAGACTCCTCTGATCCAGATTCTTGTTCAGGACAATTAATAATTTATAGAGGGACTCAGAAGGCCATTAAGCAACAATTATTAAAAAAAAAGGTACTAGAGAGTACAAACATTAGGAATGGGGAGCCGCAAGTTCTAGCAAGCCAGGGAGCCATGCTGGGGACATTGGTGTGTCTTTCATCAGCTCAGGTAGATGGGAGGGGAGTGTGTCACCTTTTGCCATAAGGAAGTTATGTAACAAGTTCTACCTCTGTGGCATGGGTATACAAATATTACAGACTTGAAGAGGTGCAACATTCCCTGTGCCCACTTTCCTTAATATTGCCTGTAACAGGTCTAGCCCCATAGAAAAATGGCGAAGCACCCATGACCTAGTGGAGAATGTAGGGGACACAGCATGCTAGTGATTTTAAAGATCCCGGTAAAGAATCCAGGAGTAGCTTTGTCAGATAGTCTGTCTCCCTACATATGAAGACGACTATTGTACAAGACAGTTTGTCATGTCAGACTCTGGCAGAACCTCTCTGGAGACACCCATATCTGGTTTCTGTCAGCAAGCACTTCTTGGCATACACATGTAGAAGAGGATGACCTTGTCAGACCTCAATGGGAAGAGAGGCCTTTGGTCCTGGAAAGACTCCATACCCCAGTATAGAGAATTGCCAGGGTGGGGAGGAGGGAGTAGGTGGGTGGGGGAGCACCTTCATAACAGCAGGAGGAGGGAGGATGGGATAAAGGGTTTCCAGAGGAGAAACCTGTAAAGGGGAGAGCATTTGAAATGTAAATAAATAAAATATCCAATTTAAAAAAAGATAGTTTGTCATGGACACTGATGACAGATTAGTGCCTTTCGCAAAATAACCAATGACATCAAAAATTCTAGAATAACTATAACTCCTATTTCCCAAACCATACAAGAATACCTGCCAACAAATTTACAATGAAAACTGGAGATTACCTGTGCCCTAATCTTGACAGGAAATACATAAATTGGTTTTTAGAAAAGTACTGCTTCATTTTATTTTATTCAGTGACTATTTTAGTGAATTATATTCTTAGGTGCTTTAAAACTGATAAGAGATAATATTATTTTAATTATATACCAATATAAAGTATGGTTGCTGAGACTGTATACCAGAAAGTTCTGGTTTTGTTTTTTTGTTTCCTGTTTTTGTTGGTTTTTGAGACAGGTTCTCACTGTATAGTCAGGGAAGGCCTGGAACTGAGAGATCTGCGTATATCGCCTGACCTGGCTTTAGTTAGCAATGCTTTGATGCTGAGATAGAATTAGATGCTAAGACTTTCAGGATATTTCAAATTAAATGATACCACTTAAAGGTTTTTTAACTTGCTTTATATCTGTTTGTTACGAGTACCTTTAAGATCTACACGTTTTGTCCATCATATTTTAAATTTTTGGTGTTAAAATTTAAGTCATTTCAAGTTGCGACTTTAGAATTTCTAGACTGCCTTACATTTTGCCAACGATATAAGAAAAATGATCACTTTAATTTCTTTTTCTAGAAATGAAAAAATTTCTTCTTTATGCAAGACGTTCTGAGATCCGAGGGGTGGACATCGACAATCCATATGCGAACTTCATCACAGCCTTCACTGTCCCCGATATCGATGACGTTGCTGTAATAGACTTCGATGCCTCTGAAGAACGTTTGTACTGGACAGACATCAAGACACAAACCATTACACGGGCTTTCATTAATGGGACAGGGCTAGAGACAGTGATTTCAAGAGGTAAAGGACTTGAGTGTTTGTTATAACACTTAAAGGAAACAGTTTCTTTTGCATTCTTCCTGCACTTTTAAACTCAGTTGAAAGTTGTAGTGGGATATTCAGTGAACCAAGAGTGTACTCCATCTCTCCAAAAGTTGAGAGCTACAGTTAAATCAAATGGCAGGTTGATAACTGGAAATTTAGATCCATTGAAAGGAAAAACTGCAGAGCAAATTAAAAATTTAAATGTCTAAAACATGTTAAAAGGCTTTGATTTTCTGCCATGAAACACTACTCACATAGAGACAGCATAGGACTCCCCCAGTCCTCTAAATTAAGCTGTGTGTCTAAACCTTACTTTAAACATTGCACAGGGAAATATTCGAGAAGTTTTCTGCATAAGCTCTTACCAGGTTAAGTTGAATTAACTAAACAAAAGTGAGGACTGACGACCTGGCTGAGTGGGTAAGAGTATAGATCACACAAGTCTGAAGACCTGAGTTTCATTCTCCAAATCCACAGTAAAAGGACAGAATCTATACCTAAAGCCGTCCTCTGACTTCTATGTGCCTGTTGTGTCATGCTTTGATTCACATGCATAGGTATACATATAAAATATTTTAATAATATTTCTAAATTATAAAACCCGGCTGAAATTGAGCATATATATATATATATATATGGGGTGTAGTGGCTTAACTCTAGATATTTAGTATTGTATTAATGTATTACTTGCGTCTATGTTGGCTGTCTTATTTTGCATCTGTTTCCAGCTCAGTGAATGAGTCTTCACAGAAAACTACTCACTACGGATGAAAACCAGACCAGGTTTTCCTGCAACTGTAGGCCCTCTGCACTTAACACAGGCATTTTAGAAGGACTAAAAGTCAGGGTAATATTTACTCTTATAGACTAGATAAAGGACCATTGCTCTGAAGAATACTGTGACTTTTGAATCAAACTGTGTTTGAGAAGTGTTTGTTTCCTTTTTGATTTTATTAAACATCTTCAGTTTTAGAAGATTATTAGTAGGGTTTTATTTTTATTCTATCACACATTACATCGCAACTGCAGATTCTTCTCCTTCCCCTCTCCCCAATTTCTGTGCCACACATTTCCTCTCCCTCATATCCATACCTTGCCTTGCCTTCTCTCAGCCAAAAGCAGGCCTCCAAAGAACATCCACCACACATTCCAAAACAAGCTACATAAGGCCAGGCACATTCCATCAATCAAGGCTGGAAAAGGCAACTAAGTAGGAGTGTTAGGTTCCCATAAGCAGGCAAAAGAATGAGAGATCCCCCCTCCCACTCTGAGAAATCCCACAAGAACAGCAAACACTCAGCTACCTAGATTAGACCCTAAGAACACCCAGATCTCTGAAAGCCTTCAGAGTCCCTGGCAGAGGATTCTGTGGGCCATGTTCTCAATGTGTCCTTGACTCCTCTGCTTCCTCTGATCCTTCCTCCTACTCCTCCTCAGGACTCCCGAGCTCTGCTCTGCCTAATGTTTGGCTCTTGGACTCTGTGTTTGCTCCTATCAGTTGCTTGATAAAGTTTCTGTTCCAACAGTAATTGTGCTCCAACCCCAGAACTCTCTGCAGAGAGGATAAAGTGTAGGTCTAAGTGGAAGGTTTTGTACCTGGGTTGGTCCCTTTAGTTGAGGCCTTGCCATATTACAAAAATGGGCTATTCAAGCTCCTTATCCTTTATTACTAGGAACCTTTGCTAGAGTTATTTTTGTAGATTCAGTGGAGTTTCCATTACACTAGGTTTCTATTCCCTTCCGGAAAAGCCCCCCAATTCTAGTAATTTCCCTCTCCCCCAACACCTGATACCATCAGATCTGAGTCTAATCTATCACCAGTCCACTGATGAAATCTATTCTATTTCCCCTTCCTAGGGTTAACTTTTTGTCCCCTACTTAAGTCCTTCTTGTTATTTTAGCCTCTTGAGTTCTGTGGAATATATGGTAATTACATTTAACTTCACAGTTAATATCCGCTTTAAGTTTAACCATGTTTGTTTTCCTGAATGTGTGGACTACCTTACTCAAGATACTTTTTTTTAGTTTTATCCATTGGCCTGCAGATTGCATGATGTCATTATTTTTAACAGCTGAGTAAGACTCCATGATGTAAATGAACATTTTCTTTATCCATTCTCCAGTTGAGGAAGATCTAGGTGTTTCTAGTTTCAGGCTATTAATACACACACACACACACACACACACACATATATATATATATGTGTATATTATATATATATATATATAATAGTGATTGAATCATTAGGTAGATTGGTTCCCAATTTTCTGAGAAATCACCAGATTGGTTTTCAAAGTTGCTGTACAAGTTTGTTCTCCTACCAGCAGTGGAGGGGAGTTCCCCTTGCTCTATATCCTGGCCAGCATGAGCTGTCTCTTGTGTTTTTTGTCTTAGTCATTCTCACAGGTATAAGATGGACTCTCAAAGTCCTTTTGATTTGCATTACAGAGCTTTTTAGTTTCATAAAGTCCCATTTATTAATCGTTGATCTCAGTGTCTGTGCTATTGATGTTCTGTTCAGGAAGTGGTCTTTAGTACCAAGGAGTTCCCCTGTTTTGCTTCTATCAGGCTCAGTATATCTGGATTTCTGTTGATGTCTTTGATCCATTTGGACTTGAGTTTTCTGTAGGGTAATAGATATGAATCTGTATGCCTCCTTCTACCAGCCAAAATCCAGTTAGACCCACATGATTTGTTAAAGATGTTTTCTTTTTTGTAGTAATATTTATGGCTTTTTAAAATCAAAAGTCAGGTCTCCATAGGTGTGTTGATTTACATGTGAGCTTTTGAGTTGATTCCATTGATCAACCTGCTTTTATAGCAATATGATGTGATTTCTATTATTACAGCACTTAGACCAGCTTGAAATCAGGGATAGTCTCACCTCCAGATGTGCCTTTATTGTAAAACATTGTTTTAGCTATCCTGGGTTTTTTGTTTTTTTCATGTGAAGTTAAGTATTGATCTTTTAAAAATCTGTAAAGAACAATGTAGCAATTTTGATGAGAATTGCATTCAATATGTAGATTGCTTTTGGCAGGATGCTGATTTTAATATGTTAATCCTGCTGCTCCATGAGCATGAGAGGTCTCTTTATCAATTGTAGGTTTTTAATCTTATTTTTTCTTACTGAAAGTAGATTCTTCTTTCATACAACATACGATATACCCTACCCACAGTTTCCCCTTGCTCTACTCCTCCTTGCTCCTCAGAACTCCCTGTCTAATCCAAATCTACTCCCTCGTCATTTCCTCTTCTCTAGAGAGAGATTGCTCAGGAGTAAGTGGTATTTAAGTTCCTAAGCAGCTAAGTGCTTAATTAGAACAATACAAGTTTGCAGGTTACAGCATTTACAACCTCTTTCTTTCAGGAGCTTCAGGTACACACAGGGGCAACACAAGCCTGACAACTGATTTTAACATGATTTCCACATGTCTTTAGAACAATCTGTCACATGTTAATGGAGTTAAAACAACTTACCGAGTTAAAATATGTCAGAGGTGATCAAATTTATTTCCAATTCAAAGGAAATTCAGAGGAACTACTATGATTATTTCCTTTTTCTACAGACTCTTCTAAACAGGTCTTTGTGTAAAATAGGTAACAGCCCTGAAGATGTCATTATGCTCACTGGAATGGTCTTCCTCCAGAGTTCAGGAAGGAGTTCAAGGCCTTTATCAAGAATGTGAACCTCCTTCTTACAAAGCTCTGAAACCTGCATATGGCTAAAGATTCAGTTTGCAAACATTAATGAACAGGTTTTTGTCCTTCGAATTTTACTATCTGAACAAGTATTTTCCATATGAGAAGAAATGGAGGGGGATGCAGGATGGCTCCCATGGTACTGCCACTAGACCAGAGGGTAGAGCATAGGCAACCCTAAGGAGCCGAAGGAAATTTTCTGATTTCATCCAGTTCCTTACAAGCATGTGACCAAAAGCACTGCTTTCTGGGTTTCAGCTTTCTGTGGAAACATGCAGAACAGCATTTGATATAAAGAGGGCTTTATAAGACATTTAACTTTGTTTTAGAAGAGACTCTTTACCAAATACATGTGATGTTCGAGTCCTGGACTGAAAGTGGATACCAGGTAGCTCTTCAAGGGTTAGTTGGCTGCTTTTGTGGTTGTGATCAGTGATTAAAGCTAAATAAAGAAAGACAGAGTTTAAGGAAAGGTTGTGGGACTCTAAAAGGGACAAATACAAAGGCAGATAGTTTAACCTGATGGCAGAGACAAGGCTCTGTAAAAGTAGCTACTCTGTTTCTTCACAATTTCAGTGGACAGACGTAGTACCTCTCTTCCAGAAGCCCACCTTGCTAACAACTGTGTGGTTGTTTGGGAAATGTGGCCATTTGCTCATGTATTTGAATGCTAAGTTCCTATTTGGCTCTGCTGTTTTGGAAAGTTTATGTTTGGAGTCTTGCTGGAGGATGTATGTTGGGAATACCTTTGAGAGTTATAGTGTTAATCCTAAAAAGTGAGGGAAAAGGCCACTGACCCAAATTATCCTGACCAAATTAATTAAAGCAGGCAATTAATTAAAGCAAACTTTTTATTCATGTACACAGACTGCCTCCCCCTAAGTTGGGGTTCAAAAAGTCAGTATCGAATGTGAAGGAAACACGGTTTTTACAGTTCAGGGATTGGAGATTTTGAAATGAAGAATTTGTTGGGCACCATAGGCAGAGTTCCAGGAGCAGAACATAGAAAGGTGGTCAAAATAAGGTGGTTATAACCAGATAACAACATTTGAAATAAATGTAAGAGTTGCAAGTTGGCCATTCCGACTTTTGAAACAAAGACACAATTGCCATTTCATGGGACAAGATGCAGAGCCATTTATAGCTTAGGTAATGGGTGGAGCATAGCCCAATGCTTGAGAAAAATAGGTTTAATAATGAACAGGAATGAGCCTAGTTTTTCTTTACCACAGATAGCTTTTAAACCTAATGTGGATGCAGGCTGCTTCAGCAATAGCTTTGCCCCACTAGGAGTTCTGTCTCTTCTTCATCCTTTGTAGACAGGATGTCTCTGAAACCTGAACCTGAGGCCAGGCCTATTATGTGCTGCCATGCCTCCCTGCCACACGGACCCTTATACTTGAAAAACAATAATACAAAAACTCTTCCATAACCTCTTTCAATCATGGCGTTTTGTTACAGCAACAAAAAACATAGCCAATACAGATTAATAGGACATTCCATTAATAGCAAAACCAGAGATGAACTTTTGACAGTTTGACTTTGGATCTTATCAGAGTATTACAAATTGCAACAGTATTCTACATACTTTACCTGTACATCTTTTGCAGCCCAATGGATGAGCTCTGCACATCTTGTTCTTCCTTCCTCCCTGATTGCCCTCTATTCCTTCTCAGTTTTTTTTAATTGAAAATAGAGTCTTCTATTACCTTCTCTTATTCAATACATCCCCACAAGAGTTTTCCCTCCCTATACTCCTCCTAACTCCCACACCATCTCCCCTCTTCCCCAGATGCACTCTCACTTCACTTCCTCTTTAGAAAAGAACAAGAAATTATAGCCAGACAGGACAAAATGCAACACAATAAAACAAGGCAAAAGTGCTCATATTGGGATTGGGGATTTAGCTCAGTGATAGAGCGCTTGCCTAGCAAGCGCATGGCCCTGGGTTCGGTCCTTAGCTCTGGAAAAAAAAAAGTGCTCATATCGAAGGTGACCCAAGAGAGGAAAGGAGTCTCAAGAACAGGTAAAAGGGTCAGAGAAACTCCTGCTCCCACTGTTATGAATCCAAGAACAGCAAGGAAAAAGTTGCAACATACACATGAAGGATGTTGTGTACACACATGCAGTTCCTGTGCTTTCCTCTTCAGTCTCTGTGAGTCCCTGTGAGCTCTGCTTACTTCACTGAGTGGCCCACGCTCTCCTGGTGTTCAAGGAACGTTTACAGCACAAAGTGCGTACATAAAGAAATTGGAGAGATCTCATATTAGCAATTTAACAGCACACCTGAAAGCTCTTTATCAAAAAGAACTAAGTACACCCAACAGGAGTAGAAGAAAGAAATTATCAAATTGAAGGCTGAAAGCAATTCAATAGAAACAAAGCAAACAATACAAATCAATAAAACAAAGAAGAGGTTCTTCAAGAAAATAAACAAGATAAACAAACACTAATACAAACTAAAAGACACAGAGAGATTTTCAAAATTAATGAAATCAGAAACCTAAGGGGGACTGAAATAACAGAAAATACTGAGGAAATCCTTAGAATCATAGGATATACTTTAAACACCTGTATTCAACTAAATTTTAAAAAAAGTCTCTCAATAGGTACCATTTACCAAAGATAAATCAAGAACAGATAGACCTATAATCCCCCAGTGAAATAGAAGCCATCATTAAAAGTCTCCAAAGCATGAAAACAAATCATGGCAAGTTTCTGCCCAGAATTCTATCAACCTTTTAAAGAAGAATTAATGTAACTACCCCTCAAATTATTTCATGAAATGGAAATAGAAGGAACATTGCCCAATTTATTTCATGAAGCCATAATTCCTCTGATACCCAGATGATACACAAACTCAAAATGAAAGAGAAGTATATATTAATTTCCCTTATAAACACAGATGTTCAGGTCACAAAGCTGAATATCTCTGCAGTCCCAATCCTGTGCTGGTGTTCTGAGGAAGTCCTGGAAAGCCAATGTTCTATTTTGAAATCCTGAAGAAATGGGTTCTAATACCAAGAAAGACATGTATCTAGAACAGGATTGAACTTGCCAGTCAGAGTGTGAAAAATCAGACAAAAGCAAATCCTTCCTTCCTTTTTATATACTGTGCAACTAGATGGTGTGGTCCTTAAGATGGCTCTTTCTACCTCAAAACATCCAATCAAAAACAAATAATGACAAAACCCCCAAAAACAACCAAATGAAAACCAAAACCAAACCAAAACAAAAAACAAAAACAAAAGCCTTCACAGTCTTCATCAGCTATTATTAAAGTTGACAGGAATGGTCATGTTGACAAACAATATTAGCTATCACGAAAATAAAATGTAATTTGATTCTAAGAGAATCCATAGGAAGAGATTGGCAGCAAACAGCTTTATCCTCTGCCCCCTATAATGTTTTCCTTGAGCCTCTGCCTAGACCTATCATTCAAGCTGTCAGGTTTATTGATTGGATATGATAAATGACCTAACATTAGCATGACACGAATACTATCTCACTTAATCTCTGCACATCCAATATTATACATGAATAATTTCCATTCTACTGATGAGAAAACTCAAAGTCATAGAAACTGAACTTGAGACTCAAAGGCACAATGAGGAATTAGCGAAAACAAACTTACCTTTAGGACCACATTATTAGTGCTACTGTATCCTTCATTGTGTGTTAATAAGACAATTTGGGATTTTACTGCTAGTCACTGGACAATAATTCTTTCAGATATCCTTTTAAAATATCCCCAGAGCTCAGTTAACCATCCCAACTGTGGATTTCTTTCACCTTTTTTTCACAATAATGTACCTCAGTAAAATTTAAGATACTGCTGGTAGTTAACACATGAAGAATATTACAAGATTAAGTCATAAAATGTACCTAAAAGAGTACTAGGGTTGATTGTGCTGCTAAGTTTTTTTTGTTTATTTACTTGTTTTTATTTAAACTTAAAGTCACCTGGAAAGGGGGAACTTAAGCTGAGTTGCATCTAATGGACTGGCCCATGGACCAGTCTCTGGGAAATTTTCTTAGTTAATGACTGATGTACGACAAGCCATCTAAATGTGGGAGGTGTCATCCTTGGGTGAATGGTCCTAGATCATAAGAGTAGGACGAGGAGTAAGCTATGGAGTAAGTCAGTGAGCAGTGTCACTCCATTGCTTCTACCTCAGTTCTTGCCTTCAGGTTCCTTCCTGCACTGAGTTTTTGTGGGACAGATTGAG